>NC_137015.1:7054044-7116544 GCF_032717465.1 Coenobita brevimanus
TCTCTTCCTTTGTTTCACCGTTTTCTATTTTTATCCCCAAGACCAACTACCGTGGCCTTTGTCTCTCCTTTTTATTTATTTATTCATTTATTTACCTGTTTAAAATAATGACAGAACCAAGGGGATTTTTTTTTTTTTGAGCAAGGAAGAAGGAACCAAAGGCCAGACGCCCACAAGATGGTTCCCTCCATGAGAAAAACAAGATAACAGCCAAATTCAAGATCCGCTCATAGGTAATGGAAGGGGAGACCAGTGTAGACAAGGGCTGGGAGGAAGGAGAGATACAGGTGAAAAAAAGGTTGGTGGGAAGGGCAGGTGAAAAAAAAGGTAGGTGGGTAGGGCGGGCGAGAGGGAGTCGGTGGCGGTGTGTGTGGAGAAAGCTGGCAAAAGATGGAAGGGGTAACAGGAGGAGGGCTCAGGTCAGGCCATCCCAGCCAGACACCAGCATCTCTCTCACTCCTCGCCTCCCACCGCCAAGTATGGTCACCAGCACACAAAAACTCGCCCTCCCGTCCTTCCTCACAGGTTTTCTCTTCTTTCCTCCAGGGATGTTTTTTTGTGTGCTCTCTCTCTCTCTCTCTCTCTCTCTCTCTCTCTCTCTCTCTCTCTCTCTCTCTCTCTCTCTCTCATTTGTTAAGCTTTCCGTAGGGTATCTTAGTTCACTCCTGCCACCTTCACACGAATTTATTAAGCTTGATTAAGGTCTCTCCGACTGGAAAGGGTTAACGAAGCCTATATTTAACCTTTCATTTCGGTATGTTATCCCCAAGATTATTAAAATCGTCTTGAGATAATAATAATAATAATAATAATAATAAAAGACCTCTGAGTGGGTTAAGCAGTTCCGACCCCTTTACCAGTTTTTCATCAGCAGGTCCAACTCTTTTCATGACTTTTTTTATGCAGTTTCAGCCCTTATTTATATTTTTATCGCCTGCCTAGTGGGGGTGATAATGTGATCGTGTGTGTGTGTGTGTGTGTGTGTGTGTGTGTGTGTGTGTGTGTGTGTGTGTGTGTGTGTGTGTGTGTGTGTGTGTGTGTGTGTGTGTGTGTGACAAAAATATCTCAAAATCAAGTAGGCAAATTGTATCCAAACTTTGTGGGCAGCATCCCAGGATATGTGGCTTGAACTAATTACATTTGGGCGAAGTAAACTGCAACCTCTTTATTTTAACGATGAGTATTTATGCAGTTTTCAGTGATGCCGGGCAATACGTATTCGTGGGAGAATGCTTTGGCTGTCCTTTACTTTATCAGTCCCATGGTTCTTATTTGGCAGTTCCAACCCTTTTCACGTTTCTTTTAGCCACTCCAAATCCTAAAGGCCACTGATCCTTCTTCTTCACCAGTTCCCACACTTTCACGGTTAACCATTACGAGTTCAAACCCTTTTTACTTTTTCTAGCCGTTTCAACCCTTATTTTTATTTATTTATTTATTTTTTTTTTGAGTGGTTCCAATCTTCTTATATTTCTTTCTTTAACAATTAAACTATTTAAAAAAAATCTTCACAAGTTACCAACCTTTTCAGTTTTACCTTAACAGCTTCACCTCTTTCCACTTTTTTAAATGCAAGGAAGAAGGAACAAAACACTAAAAGCCAGCAAGACTGTCCCCTGAAGAACAAACAATCATTTCCAGACGCCAGGGCACACTGCATTTGAAAGACTGGAGGCCGCAGGCAGATGGAAATACAGAGTTAACCTTTTGCATAAATGAAGGACTGGGAGTATCGGTTAACTCTTGCACTGGAGAGCTGGACAGAAAAGTTCCCTCTTTCTGCCCCTTCCTTCGTATCTAAACCTCCTTCCATTTTTCCGTCTTTTTCAACAATCCTCCATCTCCTGGCCGCCCATCCCTTCCATTCTCCCGCCCTCCATATTTCATCATTTACTAGCCTCTCCTACTAGGCTATTCTCTAGTTTCTTCCCCACTTTCAATTGTTTTTTTTCCTACTTCCCCTTCGCACCCACTCGGTTACCGCCCCCCTTCTCTCTCCTTTATCATCTATTTCTTTTCCCTCTCTGCTGCCCCGTCATTCCTCTTCTCTCCACTCCTGTCTTCCCTCCCTTTCTCTCCCCTCCTCCTGCCTTCCCTCCCCTTCCTTCCACTCCTCTTTCCTTACCTCCACTCCTCCCGCATTTCCTCTCCTTCCTTCTCTCCACTCTTCCCGCCTTACCTCTCCTTCCAACCCCTCCTCCTCCCTTCCCTTCCCTCCGCCTCTCCTGCCTTCTATCACCTTCCCTTCACTCATCTCACCTTCCCTCCCGTTCCCCCCATTCCTCCCGCCTTCCCTCCCCTTCCCTCCACTCCTCCCACCTTCCCTCCACTCATCCCACCTTCCCTCCCCTTCCCTCCACTCATCCCACCTTCCCTCCTCTTCCCTCCACTCATCCCACCTTCCCTCCACTCCTCCCGCCTTCCCACCACTCCTCCCTGCCTCCGTGCCCCCAATCAGATGTTGGCCGGGCTCGTGACCACACAACACACGCAACTCTACTGGCTCCCCTCACACCCCGTTCCCTGCCCTGCCTTACTTTGCCCTACTCTACTCTGCCCTAACTTGCCTTGCTTTCCTTTCCCTGTTTTACCCTGCCCTGCCCCTCCCCATTTTACCCGGTCTTCTGCCCTGCTTTACCCTGTTAGGCCTGTCTTCCCCTGTCCTGTCCTGCCCTGCCCTGCCCTGCCCTGCCTTACCCTAGCCTGTCCTACCAACAAAACAGGTCATCGTCTCGCATCCTCACCCACTTCCTCTGTCCAATACACCCTAACGTTCTCTTGTGGGTTATTTTACATTTCATCATCACAATTTCCATCAATATTACTCTACCAACCACGCGACAGAGAAAAATCGGCCCCTGAGGAAAACGAGAAGTGCCAAGAGAATGTTTAGCATGAAAAGCCATTATCTTCCTCGCTTATGTTAAAGGTTTAATATTGGAATATTAAGTGGAAATGTGGTACAGTTTTGAGTTTTGAGTAACGTGTTCAAGTGTGATTAAAACAGAAACGGTAGCTCTGTTTTCGGAAGCTTATTTATGGTTTCTTCCTTGCATTCTCTCTCTCTCTCTCTCTCTCTCTCTCTCTCTCTCTCTCTCTCTCTGGCTAACACGATTCAGGTCACAGCACCATTAACATTCTTGGCCTGGGTGCGTCGCGTGCATCCTCTTAAAAAAGTTCCAACAACTATCAGACTTAAAGAAAAGGAAAAAAAAAAAAAAGCACGTTATCAAATCCTTAATCCTTCAATGCAATATAGTGGGTATCATATAACTAATCCCACTGACCAAGTATAACAAATTAATCCCCTTAAATTCAATGATGATCAAATACAGTCTAGTAGTAAGGCCACAAGAATATTATAACCTTCACTATGAGTATATGCAGAATGGACACCTGTCATCTGGTATAAGGACATTATTTTTAACTTCATTTGTTTATCTTTCCTCCGCTCACGTTGTTAAAAACTAATCTAACTCTTTTGGCGGAGTAGATAAACACTTTCGCATTTTTTCTAGCTAACGTCTATTGTCCTTACCTGGGGGACTTACAACCAGGCGAAGGGTTAAGTGTGCAACTGTCACCTAATACTATATCCCAGTAAAGTGTATGAAAAAAAAGAAAAAAAAGGAAAAAAAAACTAAGAACTATTTTGTGTTTACGTATATCCGGTCTGGAATGTACGGTAGTGAACTAAGAGGGGACAGATGGAAAGGAGAAGATGAGATACAAAAGGAAGGGAAGGGAAGGGAAGGGAAAGAGGGGCGAGGATAGGTCCCAGAAAAGAAGAGAGGGAATAGTAAAAGAAAATTAAACGAAAGGGGAGTAAAGCGAGCTGGAAGAAGGAAAGAGGTGAGACGGGAAGGGAGGAAGAAGGGGAAGGAGATGTGAGGAAAGAAAGGAAAGGGTGGCAAGCAGGGGTGGAGATGGGAAAACAGGGGATAAAGATGGGGAGGGAGGCAGGAAGGGGTTGAGATGGGAAGGAAGGCAGGAAGGGGTCGAGACGGGAAGGGAGGCAGGAAGGGGTTGAGATGGGAAGGGAGGCAGGAAGGGGTTGAGATGGGAAGGGAGGCAGGAAGGGGTTGAGATGGGAAGGGAGGCAGGAAGGGGTTGAGATGGGAAGGGAGGCAGGAAGGGGTTGAGATGGGAAGGAAGGCAGGAAGGGGTTGAGATGGGAAGGGAGGCAGGAAGGGGTCGAGATGGGAAGGGAGGCAGGAAGGGGTCGAGATGGGAAGGAAGGCAGGAAGGGGTCGAGATGGGAAGGGAGGCAGGAAGAGATCGAGATAGGAAGGAAGGCAGGATGGGGTCGAGATGGGAAGGGAAGCAGGAAGAGATTGAGATGGGAAGGGAGGAAGGAAGGGGTCGAGATGGGAAGGGGGGTAAGGCAGCCTACGGGAACGACACATGACTCATCTGAATCAGCACCGGTGCGACTGATCTCACCCTCTACAACTTTATTGAGTCCTGTCTGAAGGCTGGAGAGGAGATGAGAGGAGAAGAGAGGAGAGGGAAGAGAAGAGAAGAGAAGAGAATGGAATGAAGAAACGAGAAGTGAACAGACGAGAAGAGAATAAATGTGGACAGACGAGAAAAGAAGAGAGTAAAGGGGAAAAGAGGAGTGGACTGGAGTGCAGAGGAAAGGAGATGAAACGAGAAGGATGGGATGGGATGAGAGAGGAGAGGAGAGGAGAGGAGAGGAGAGGAGAGGAGAGGAGAGGAAAGGAAAGGAGAGGAGAGGAAAGGAGAGGAGAGGAGACGAGAGGAGAGGAGAGGAGACGAGTGGAGAGGAGACGAGTGGAGAGGAGAGGAGAGGAGACGAGTGGAGAGGAGAGGAGAGGAGACAGGAGAGGAGAGGAGAGTGCAGAGC
The DNA here is from genome assembly GCF_032717465.1 of Coenobita brevimanus. NCBI lineage: Eukaryota > Metazoa > Arthropoda > Malacostraca > Decapoda > Coenobitidae > Coenobita > Coenobita brevimanus. Next base: position 7,058,912 of record NC_137015.1, read on the forward strand.
AGGTAAGACGAGAAAAGAGCGACAGAAGAAAAAAAGATGAGAAAAGAAGGAGGAGAAAACAGAGGAAGGGAGAAAGGGATGGGGAGGGCGATAAGAGAAAATTTAATGTATTCTGTCAACTTTCTTTTTACCTGTCTGGCAGCTGGAATGACGGCCAGGTGAAACGAAGGTGGGGTGGGGGTGGGGGAAGGGGGGGTGGTGCAATGGGGGTGGGGGACGGGGGAATGGGGCGTGGGGAATGGGTGAGGAAGGGGGGAGACGGTGGGCGAGGTAGGATGCCAACGTCTGACACTCCATTATCTTCACCAGTTTATAGGAGAAAACACACCTTTATTATCATTACCATCAACATTCCAATATCTTCAGCAGTTGAGGACAGAAATCACTTCATATCCACATTATCACCATTCATCAACATAACACCATTACTATCTTCAGTAATTTATAAATAACTTCAAAACTTTATCAGCAGCATCGGAATCTCAGTATCTTCAGCACTTCATTCAAGAAACAGCTTCCTCTGTATTACCATCATCATCGTCATCCAACTATCTTCAACAAGTTTAAAAATCACAGCATATCCGCAGTACTGTCATTAACACTAACCTATCATCACCGTCATCCTATTCCCCGAGATACGCCCAGTGGCTTAGTGGGTTAAGGCGTTCTTACTAGACGTGTTCTACAAGGACTAAAGTCAGAGAACTGGTTGCTTTACTGCTAACATACTACCGCTCAGGGATGAATAAAAGGCTACCTTGTACTTTACTCGCACATCCTAATTAACCTATCCAAAGGCCCCTAAGCTCCTTCGGGGCCAATACAAATTGGGTGATGGTGGGATAGGTAGGATCTTGAACACTGAAGAACAAAAAAAAGAAAAAGGTAAATAAATAAAAAATAAATGAATAAAATAAAATAACTACCTTAAGTGTCCCGCCAGCGTTCTTCACACGCATTCCCCCATAACTCCGGCCTTTCAACCCTCTCGGCCCCACCCCATAACCCAAACCCCCCGCACCCAATGTACACGTGGTCCTCATTATGCCGGGGATGGGCACCAAAATATCACAACTTCCTACACACATCTGGGGTTGTAAATTGGGGCACCTGGCTGAGCAGCTTTACAGGTCAGAGTGAAACTATATGTGGTATGTTTCTGTAATTTAGAGCGGAATTAACTTACACAAGAGCATAAAAGGCAGGGAAGGACATAACGAGTACTTGTAGCAATCGTGTAATAAAGACTGATGGAAGAAAAGTGGGCCAGAATACAATATCTACGTCTGTGTGCGCGAGAATGAAGGAAGTGGGGTACGAGAGATTTTGATTAATTGACTGGCTGACTGCAGAAAATCCATAACGCAAAATGACAATGAATAATGCTCATATACAGTAGTCCACGGAAGCTGCTTTTTGTGAGGGCTATAATAGTGTGTGTGTGTGTGTGTGTGTGTGTGTGTGTGTGTGTGTGTGTGTGTGTGTGTGTGTGTGTGTGTGTGTGTGTGTGTGTGTGTGTGTGTGTGTGTGTGTGTGTGTGTGTGTGTGTGTGTGTGTGTGTGTGTAGAAAAATGTCGGTTTTAGTTAGCACGAAGCAACAGGAGTACCACACGGCTAAGATAAAGAAGTAGGAGAGAGTAACAGCCAGTGACGTGGTACCGTGTGAATGAATGAAAACAAGTGACTGAGGCTCTTAACGACAAAAAAGGCAAGTGCAAGCCAGTTAGCGATGTGCCCAAAGCAAGTGCAGCTCAAGAGGCAACGGTAGTACAAGCCAGAACGTTCACAGCTCAATGGAGTGGCTGTGCAGGTGATGATAATGGCAGATGAGGGAGTACAAGACAGGTATATAAGAGATAAAGAGTGGCACTGTACCTGAGAATTTAAGAGAGAGAGATCGAAGAAAGAGAAGTACATGTGGATATGATAATGAACTAAAGTGTGTGTGGAAGTGAATGGACTGGTATTGAAAGTGTGTGCATGTGTGAATGGAGTGGTGGTAAAAGCGTGTCCAAGAGTGACTGGAGTGGTGGTAATGGTAGGGGAGTGTACAGGAGAGAATGGAGGGGTAGTTTGAATGTGTTGGAGTGAATAGAGTGATGGTGTGGTAGAGGAGGCGGAAGGGGGAGGGGGTGTTAGTACGAGAGTGTGTAAGAGTGAATGGAGTGGTAGAGTAGAGCAGCCGAGAGTCGAGTAGTGTGGTATGAGAGGAGGGGAGGCAGGGGGATGGGGAGGTGTTACCAAGCGGCGGCAGTGGTGGCGGTGTGGTGTGACCTAACTAACAAAAGAGAAACTGCAGGAGTGAATGGAGTGGTAAAGTAGGGTAGTCAAGGGTCGAGTGATGTGACAGAGGAGGGGAGAGAGGAGGAGGGGGGAGTTACCAAGTGGTGGTGGTGTGACCTAATAAGGAGGGCGACAACTGGCTCACCCTCTTTACCCAGGCAGCTTTCACCTGCCCCCGTGCCGTGGTTACACACACACACGCACCACCCCGCCCAAGACCCTCTTAATTAACCCCTTCACTGCGGCCGCCTTTTTTTTACCTGCCGCGGAGAAAGGTGTATGTGGGCCTCGCGTGTATTTTTTTTTTTTTTCCCAAACACCAAACGATTCATTCATCTTAGGAATGATCTCTCGTGTTGATGGAATAAGGACCTCCCACAAAAAATATATTCCATTTCCTTTTACTCCGTTATATATATATATATATATATATATATATATATATATATATATATATATATATATATATATATATATATATATACTTATTTATTTATATTTATATAAAATCACAGTTAAGGGGAGCATTCTTATGTGATGGAGTTAAGAACTATCTTCATTAACCCTTTAAATACGATTATGATTTTAATGTACCGTAAATCTTTCAACACACTGACAAATTTATTCAGCCCTGGGGAGGCCTGTAGTAGTGAAGGTGTTAATTGGCGAGTCTACCTTATGGCATACTGGTGGAGCGCTTACCAACCCTACCTGCCCTAACCACTGCACCTGCCATTGTGCTCAGGTGTGGCAGGTATGGTGTGAGGCAGCAGCAAGTTATTTCTGTTCTCCCTTTAATGGAAATGCGAAACAGTCATTCGCTGACAGCCAGTAAAACTTGTCTCTTCCAAATATATTCCTTAGAAGTACTGGAAGCATAAATAAACAATTATCCTTCCAATCTTTAATGGAAAAAAATTAAAACTTTAACACAGTATTCTGAGATGCCTGCTGGGCTGCGAATAATTTATCACTATCAAAAATCAATACTCACAGTTTCGTTTTTATAATAATGATAAATGTCAATATTTATATCCGAATGAAGTGGATCTATCAATATTTATGTCCTAACAAAGTGGATCAATATTTGTCCAAATGACATGTACCAAAATTTACGTCCTCTAAAAGTAGACTAGTGTTTATATCCTAGTGAAGTGTATCCGTATTTGTCCGAATAAAGTGCATCAATAATCATGTCCTAATGATGTGGATCAATATTTATCCGAATGAAGTGGATCAATATTTACGTTCGCAACTGTACGTTTCCTCCTCCTGCCTAAACAGTGATCAGGGTGGTGGGTCCAAGTACAGGGGCTTATCCGTGGCCAAGAGAAGCAAGCTGGTGGGGAGGCCATACAAAAAACCGGTTTGTATGGTGTTAACAACCTGGTCACGTACCAGGGACCACCTTGGAGGCTCCCACTTTAACTACACACCCTTCTTTATCGTAATTATTGCCATCTGTCACTACCCCACTGCCTGTCTTGTTGATGGCATGGTTGTTGCGCCACTCAGCCTTTAACCGCTCACTTTCCCATACACTTTATTATCTCCTCCCCTCACTGCCACTTTCTCCTGCCGATCAGACTATTGGGAACAGTTTATTTCCCTGACCACTCACTTTACCCTTTCTTTATCATCTCCTATCCCTACTAACTTCTAGGACTGCCGGTCAGACTACTGGGTACAGCTTTTTTCCTCAACCACTCACTCTTCTCTACCCTTTATCATCTCCTCTCCCTACTAGATTCTTCTCCGGCCGGTCAGACTAGCGGGCACAGTTTGTTTCCTCCTCGTCCCTGTTCACCCTGCAGTTCAATAAGGGACCTGGCTTTAACTTGGACTGCTGCAGGTTCTATTCTAAAGGAAAATTGGTGCCCATCAAAAACTGATTGCCCGCCTTAATGACCATCGTGCAGTTGATTGGCAATATTAATCTTAGTCTCTTCCCTCCATCTTCCTTCTCCCCCTCTTCTCTTCCTTCTCCCGTCCTTTCGTTCCTACCTTCTTTCTCTCTTCCTCTACCTTTCAGATATTATACCCCATTTTCCCTCACTTCACCAACCTTTCCCTCTCTACACATCTACACCTCCGCCCACGAAGCTGGACGAATGTCATGTATTCAACCGTCTATTTCCTGTCTGCTTGTGTAAAAGATGTCTTTAAAAGTTATGTATAGATTTTAATTAAATCTGGTGGACAGGTGGGTCAAGGAAAAGTTACTTAGATTTTGAGGGGGATTCGGATCCTGATGCGGGTAAGAAAAAAATATTTGTGTTTGCGGAGGTATGCGCTCCCAGAGTGCTTTCCAGTCCATAAAGTTCTTTCTTTTTTCACTTTTCCGTCCCTTCCAATTCTCTCCTCCTCCTCCGTCTCTGCTATCACCGATGAGGCTCCCACTTTCACTGCCCTTCTTCTTTATTGTAATTATTGCCGTCTGTCATGACCCCAGTGGCTGTCTGTGGATTTTCTTGCTGCTGCTATTGTTATTGTTGTTGCAATTATTCCGTAACCATCCTTCCCTCCTCCCCCATAACACCCCCATTTCCTCCCTCCTACTTTTCATCATATACAGTATACCTTTCTCACCTCGATTCTGCAGGTACATTTCTGGAAGACAGGGACTTGGAAAAATATTTACTGTCTTAATCACCTTTCTGCAGTCAACTAGCATTATTTTAGGCTTGCTTCATGTCTTCCTTCCCTCCCTTTCCAAAATCCTCCCCTGATTCCTTAACCCCCCCCCCCCTCTCTCTCCATGTTCTCCTCCCTTCCTCTTCATGTCTCCCTTCCATGTTCCGCTCCCTCCATCCCTTCCCCTCTCCCTTCGTCTCATTTTACCTCCATCCCAACCACATTCCTCCTCCTCCTCCTCCTCCTCTCCGTGTTCTACTCCCCTCCTCCCCTCCTCTCTCCCCATGTTCTTCTTCTCTCCCCTCCTAACTCCGTGTCATTCTTCCTCATCCTCCTCGCTCTTTTCTTCCCTCTCCATGCCCCTCTCTCCCCTTTCTTCCTCACCTTCTTTGTTCCCTGTCTCTTCTCCCCACCCTTCTCTCTTTCAGCTCTTCTTCCACATCATTCTCTCACCTCCCTCATTTTCCTCCACCTCCATGTTCTTCCTCCTCCCCCTCCTCACAATTTTACTCACCCTTCGGAGCCAACCACTTCCCTTCGAGGCAGCACATCACGTCACACTCACCTGCAGAAGAAACACACGGATTAAAAGACCATCCAACTCATCAATTTATTCACAAAGTTTACTAAGAGATACTGACTAGACCATCCAACTCACGAACTTAATCAACAATTAAGAAGGAGGACATGCTAAGATCCTCTCCTATCACAATTAATGGAGTCTATGCATTTGTTTCTACTGCAACTATGACTCAAAACAAATTAGCCAAAACAGACGAGAAATAGAGCTATCATCACGAAGCTCTGCAGAAATGTACCGGTAATTTATAAAATATATGAATATTAACGCTTCATCAAATAAAGCAATATCCGATGACTTTCCAGGAGAATCAAATACGATTACAAGAAGGCGTAGAGACCTATGTAACGTTAAGGTATTAGAAAGTTAAGCACAAGTATACTGGGACATAGTAGTAGCTGCAACCCCAGGCTCATTTTAACGTAAACCTGATGGGCTGCCGGCTACAATAACTGCCCTTCCACAGTCCACCATCCAACTTTCGGGGTATGGAATGGGGAGGGAGAGCTGTTTGCATAACAGGGCAGCTCCTCCGCCGGTTGCATCAATGCCACTCCGGGTACGGGGGTGTAAAGCTGGGGTATTAGGTACGGGGTGATGATTCTTACATGAAGTATATGAGGATGTTACATACACGTGCTTTAGTCTGGATCATACGTCACTGGTCTGAAGGCTTACATAAGTAAGCCTTCAGACCAGTAAGTGAGGTGAATTAGGAAGGGATATAAAGGTAAGGTGTGAAGTTAGAGTCCTGCAAAGGGTGAGGCAAAGGATGATATTAGGTAACAGTAGCAGCAATAGTTGTAGCCAAGTTCATCTGAAACGTGAGTCCGGCGGACTGCAAGCTGAAATTATCCTCATTTTGTGGTCCACTATCCTCCTTATGTGGATGGGGAGGGAGTTGAGAGACGTTTGTATAACCGTACAGAGTAGCTCCGTTATATCAGTGCCACCATGTGGAGGAGTCCAAGCATCACGGTAAGAGCCAAGAGTTTACGAAGATGTCAGTATGAAGTGAGTGGTATGGTAAAGAGGTTGTTGGGTATGGGTCGACCTGAGGATACAACCACATCTCCGACATCAGCTGCCACTTCCATAACATCAGATGCCTTACTATTCCTAGAATAATCAAAACATAACACTCGTACCTTCACTATGCCACGCTGAAAATATATTCAGTTACAATTAGTACTGTCTCATTATCCATTTGGCAAGAGTATTGTACGGTTGTACAGTCTTGACGTAGTTTAACCAAAATATGTCACTATCCACGAATAGGAATACCTCCATATTATTTATTTGCCATGATCGTCTCGATAGTTATTCCGCGATTCCGAAAGGGCAGACAGCAAGGGACGAAACCATTAACCTCCCGCCCCACCTTTGGTGGTGGGAGTAACAACCTACAATAAGCATTCCGCAACGACAATGCCTGGCAAGGAGCGTGGCCCCACTGATAACCCCGGCGTTGGATATAGTCTCTCACACGTCCCTGGAATCCGGATCTGAACTCCACTCAGGACTTAACAATCCAACCTGCCACTGGGTTTGCAAACAATGCTCTGTACTACATGCCATGACCTTACACAGGTACTTCTATTGGCACTACCACGCACTAACACGCTGACTGGCAGCCCCAACTGAGTTTAGTGCTGTGCTTATCGATCAACTAGGATTTACTGGTGGACGCACATTCTTTTCCTTCAATACAAGCTAATTTAGAAAGGATATCCGAACCAAGGCTTCACAAGGAAGAAGGAATACCGTAAAACATATACATGCAATCAAGCAGCCACCCCATGGACCCACTCGAAGGCATAGTGTGTGAAATCCAAAACAAGAGGATCATGTGACACATGTTCCATAGTGCCGGGACTACTGAAAATGAAATTATATCATGGTGATTTCTCTCTACTATGACACTAATTTAGTTACGGAATATCTTGGACCCTTTACATATCATCCTCTTAACAGATAACGCTTAGAGATATCAGTACTCTTAGATTATAGAAGAAGGTTATCGCTGCAGTTGCCATAAGCGATCAACTCAGCGGTAATTTCAATCAATACAGTATAATTCACCCTAAACATACGACAAAAATGTTACATAGTACTTATAGCTGGCAAAACAGACAACCAACATTCCTCCACCGCACACCACCTCATGAGTGTGGGAGCCGGCCGCTACAATACACACATACAGGTACATACAGGATCTCAGCGTGCCAACAGATATAAAATCGTACCATAAAAGAGAGGCGCATCGGGAGCACTGACACAGGGGCTAGGGTGGGGCGGCTCATTTGAATATATCCAGGGGGGTAACGATACAACTGCCTCGTTACAGATAAAATACGTGACCACAACATCCCAGGCGCTGGCTCCCGTTCTCCCCCCCCCCACTCTTCCCCTAAATGCTGCCGACACTAACGACCCCCCCCCTCCTCTCTCTCTCACACACACACACACACACACACACACACACACACACACACACACGGTTTCCATCCTCCCTTCCTCTTCTTCAGGCCCCTCCCAATGCCTCTCGACCCCCTCCTTACCCACAAATCTCCCCCCCCCCCTGCCCTTCAAGGTCTTCCTTGACAATACCTCTCTCTCTCTCCCTCCAAGACATATATCTGCATACGGGAATCAGTACTCGTATAGTTGCCCATACAATATCACACTCCCTCTTGTCTCCCTCCTCTCTCTTTCCCACCTGACATCCTCACATACACACACACACACACACACACACACACACACGCAAAAGTCATCACACCTTTCTATTTACATAAGAATTCATACATTTGTTCCCCCTACACATTATCAGTCTCTCTCTCTCTCTCTCTCTCTCTCTCTCTCTCTCTCTCTCTCTCTCTCTCTCACACACACACACACACACACGCTACGTAAACATAAGCATTCCACTCCACCTGGGACGGCTTTCCCGATATCGAGTTTCAAATAGTTTCGCCAAGACAGGCCTTCGCGATTGTCCATAATTTACTTGTGCAAACATGTGCGGTCGATCAAATGTGCAGGAGAAAACACACACACACACACACACACACACACACACACACACACACACACACACACACACACACACACACACACACCGTACCGTATACATTTACATAAGAACTCAGACTTACCCCATCAAATTCCCATAATGTCACCCAATACTAAGTAACCACAATCTCTCTCTCTCTCTCTCTCTCTCTCTCTCTCTCATACACACAAACAAAGTCAATGCATACAGCCATTACAAACCACTATCAGATTATATAATATACATACGTATTATATATATATATATATATATATATATATATATATCTTCAAGCTGAATGAGTGGAAGTAACCGTACTCCTAGCTTGTTTATTTTATCTACGGGGTCTAGTGCCAGCAATAGTCAACTGAAAAAAAGAAATATCCGCAGAATGTCATGAGTATTTAGGACAGAAAGAGTGAAAATTTTCCCTCGGAAGTTCGTTAACCTGTTTATCATTATGACGTCCTTTCTATTTGTCTCCCTACCTCCAGTCCTTATATGGTTGAGGCCCCTCGTGGTGAAAGGATTACTGAAGGGATTTGTAAACAATGTAACTAATCCATTCATGTCAAGCGTGTCCCCTGAAGTGAATGAAGTCCTCTGGCGGTAAAAAGAGTAAGATAAACACGAGTACGGGAATGAAGCCCCTCGTTTCCGAACATCCTTTGCACGTGACTGACGGACAGACTCGCTCCTAGAGGTTCTCCCGCATCTAAAAATGGCGTCATCACACTTGAAGTAAAACCTACAAAATTTCCTTTTCTGCAACACCCAAGGGAAAGTCATAAGATCGCTCCCCCCTCCCAGCAATATTAACACATCAACCCTCAATCAGATAGTCATGGTAAAATGCACCACCCACGGTTCTGTATAATAATCGTATTCTCTGTGGCGTAAGAAGCTACCTAGTGTGTATGCCTTAGCGATTTATTTTAGCATACTACACATCAACATTCCATTCTGTGTGTATATTGTTCTAAAATCGACAAAGTTTGCATCAATAAAATACAGGATAATAAGGTGTAATTGGCGCAAGAAATTACTATGGAAGATGTGCTACGATCCTAAGTGTCCAAGTAGTGACATGTGAAGCTACTGCATGTGCACTCTCTTTTGGTGCATGGCTTGAATTGCAAAGTCCTCAGCGAACAAATTGGCCTACCTATACCCAAAGTTCAATAAGAGGAAAATAAAATGTTGTGTCTTTACTGGTTGAACGCTAATGGTGCTTGCTGTTGTTGTTGCTGGTGATTGCTATTGTTGCTGCTGACTGATACGTGATGTTGGTATTGGTTGACACTGTTGTTGCTATTGGCTCATGCTGGTGTTGCTCTTGCTGCTGAAGTTGTTTAGTAGCAAGAGGTAACCAGCAAGAGAAAACTCGCAAATGGTGTCCCTTCCAAACGACACTGCAACAAGAGAGGGCTAAATATAGACCCATTCATATCCAGACTCCTCAAGACATCGCGTGGGAAAAACAGGATGCCACAGGAATGGGAAAGACGGACCATTTAACACCTTCAGGCTGAGGACGTTTTATTGGTTTATTTACCGATTTTTTTTTTTAAATTTTCATTTCCGAACCTGCAGATGCTTTGCTCTTTGCTCTTACAAAGGATCTGGGCTGCTAATATCAAGGCGTGGCTGCGCGCAATTCGATAAACCTTTGTTATGAAGCAGAACTGAGTCTCCTTGATTACTATTCAAGTATATACTCCAGTCTGACTATATCGGGCCATCAATGAACTGAACTGGGTATACGGATTTCTCTTAGGTGGAAAGAGAGCTACTATAATAATAAATGGGTTGATCATGGCTATACTTAAAACCCTTCGGCTTGAGGAGTCTCCCCAAACCTGAATATATCTCACTGTAAGATGCAGGAATTAAAAAAAGTCCCCGTAGTGAAAGGGTTAAGAGCTCCAACCATGCAATTACAAAATAGATAGATAAATATATGACAAACAGACATAACCATAACAAACCTCAATATAAAGGTGTCATGGGGCCATTTTCTCTCGCCCACACACCTGAAGCAGTACTACACACAGTGTAGAGACTAGTCTCTACACTGTGGTACTACAGTATCTCACTTATCATAACTACCAAAATTACACATCTCCCACACAACTGCTTACCCTTTCTCACAAACCTAAATGAATATATCTCATCTCACTGGCCGTACCGTACTCCCAAACAAATTCCAAACAGTTGCCCTTTCGCTCACAAACTTTAGTACCTTATCTCAATGGTCTTAACTACCTAAAATTCACATCTTCCACACAACTGCTTCCCTTTGCTCACAGACCTAAAGGAATAATCTCACTGGCCATAAGGTACTCCAAACAGCAACCCTCTCGTTCACAATGCGCAATATCTTGTCTCAATGACCCTAACTACCTAAAATTCACATCTTCCATCCAGTTGCTTAGTCCTGTTCACACACCTGAAGTAGTGAGAATTTTATCACTGATCTTAACTACCTAAAAGTATACATCCTCCATACCGCTATTTCCCCTTGACCGCAAACCTGGGGTATCTTATCTCACTGACGATAACTAACCCCCAAACACACGTTGCACCCGCCTGCCCTCGCGCTCACTAACCTAAAGGAATATTTCAATTATCACGGCTAAATCAAATACAAAAGCTACGGTCGGTTTCCTCCTCTCGGCGATAAACCTGAAGGTGTATCTTATCTCACTGATCATTACTACCTACATACACACTTTCTATACGGCTGCCTCGTCTCGCCCACAAACTGGAATGAATATTATCTCAATTATATGTATCTAAAGCACAAGTTCCATTAGACTCCCGCTTCTCATTTACAAACCTGAAGGAGTATATTTCGCGTTTCAGCGATTAAAACTAACCCAAATTAAAACGTTCCAAAATGCTGTCTCCTCTCTCTCTCTCTCTCTCTCTCTCTCTCGCAAACCTGTATCATCTCTCTCACAAACCTGTATCATATCTCAAAGATCGAAGCTATACAGCCTTTGTTCTGGCCTGACTAAGAATCCTAACCCCTTTCAGCTCAGGTGATGGCCAAGTGTTGTCAAACGGGAGGGTCAACCTATCAGTAACCTAAGAGACGCCATTCCTACTTCATAACTAAAATTCTTCGGATTTCACTCAACTACAACTTCAATATATGAAAGTTGTGGGACTGGTCCAGTTCCGTCAGGTGAAAGCAACCCATCAGGAACACACTTTCAATCCTGGTTAAATTCCGCCGATAACAACTCAATTCTATATAGCCTACAGTACATATAAACGACCGTAACTACCTCACACAAACCTGAAGGGGTGGGTATCATATCTCAGTCAATGGGTATCACACCATCCTTTTCCTGCCCCGCTGAAGGCCGAGAGTGCAAATACATCCTCCTGACAAGACACACACAGCCAGTAAATTGAGGCCTCTCTCCCCACTATCACAACAAGCCATCTTCTTCCCAACACGTTTTCCTCGAGAATAAACTGAGAGCCACAGTGGTCGTTTGAATGAGGAGATACGCCCTTGTCCGCCAAATTGATGCCTCTCTCTCCGCCACTATCGCAACAAACCATCTTCCTCTCAACGTGTCTTCCAGTTACGCCACACGAGATAGCATGCATAAAGCGGGAGGCAGGATGGTGGTTTGAGTGAGAAGATATGCCCTTGTCTGTCAAATTCTGGGTTAGCGGCTGCAGCTCCTCACGCGGCCCCCACGGTTCATGCAATCACTTGGCACGAAGAGGTTTACATTCCCAACACACATCACGACCTCTTAACCCATTGTAGGACAGGACATCGCTTAGGTATTCCATTTTGTCTTCACCAGATGATTTCACGATTTCATTCAGCAGAGAGAAACGAAAATTTTATCAAACTACTGCATTATGGAAACTACTTCGATTATCCTTTGAGCGGCAACGGGAACTGGCTGCCGCTATATACAGTATATAAATTTTGTAAACGCAGGAGAACTTAGCAAAAAATTAAGGTAACAGAGACGGTACTCTCTTATATAGGGTCTGTGTACATCATCGTTAGCAAATATATATTAAAAAATCAAAGGGATTTCATAAGAATAGCTCGGGCGACTAAATCTGTATGGAGGAAGTATGCCTGCGGGGTGGAGCCAAGAAATTCCAAGGCATGAAATATGAATGCATGAAGCTAAGAGTCTTATGTTTAAACCTGAAATCGAATGCAGACCCTCAATTTTTGACGATGAATTTTGACGTACGTGATGATGACAATGGAATGTATCTGGCCTTCCTATATGACTGCTGGCTGTTCTGGAATATGGGGTGCAGGCTGGCCACACGTAATAAATACAGGCGTTCTATAAATGACCGTCAAAAAATTGGGGTTTTGTACTCCACTTTCTGATTTAAGATTCAACCCTACAACCTTCTGATATATTTTCGCTCGGCATCCTATCAACAGTTCCGATACTATTGCTTAATATTTTCCCTGTTTCTGGATTCTGATTGCCCCATATACTGAGGGATATAAGGTGATGCTGATTCTACATGCTGCGTGCCTAACATTAATTTTTGCCACTGGTTATCAAAAGGCAACAGCACAAGGAACGTTTAGCACACCAATTTCCTCGAGAGTAAATTATCATCCCGACCTTAATTTCCATCTAAGAAGTAAGGTAAGGTAGGACCCAGAAAAAAAAAAAAAGAATACTGTAAGAGAAATAATAAAAAGAAATACTGTAGCCGAAAAATATGTGGTACTTTATTCTAAAACTTCCACTCCATCGCCAGTGTCCATCAAAGGTTGTGTGTGTGTGTGTGTGTGTGTGTGTGTGTGTGTGTGTGTGTGTGTGTGTGTGTGTGTGTGTGTGTGTGTGTGTGTGTGTGTGTGTGTGTGTGTGTGTGTGTGTGTGTGTGTGTGTGTGTGTGTGTGTGTGTGTGTGTGTGTGTGTGTGTGTGTGTGTGTGTGTGTGTGTGTGTGTGTGTGTGTGTGTGTGTGTGAGAGAGAGAGAGAGAGAGAGAGAGAGAGAGAGAGAGAGGGGGGAGGGGACGAAAATCAACAACGTTAAAACTGGATCATAAGAAAACATTTCCCGGCATCTCCACCCCAAAATCTTCACACAAACCATCCTTCCTCATGTACTCCACAGCCATATAATGTCCACCTGGCTCTTGGTCAACCCCTCACCCCACCCCACCCCAATTACAATGCATAACGAAAGTCCAAGTCGGGCCAAAAATGTCATCTCACGTTACACACAATTTCAGTAGTACCAAGTGGCCAAAATTCCTCCACTTACTCCCTTACACTCTCTCTGTCACTATCTCACTCTCCATTCGATCATCACCATCATTCGATTCTTCAATCACTATCACCATCATTCTGTTCTTCAATCACTATCATCATCATTCTGTTCTTCATTCACTATCATTCTATATTCCTCACCCTTACCATCACCCCACCTGTATTTCTCATCATCACTAACTGAATGGGTAAGATTCAGAACTATCACCATCATTCTATTACTCAATCATTATCACCATCACTTTCTTCCTCACCCTCACCATCACCTCCACCATTTATTTCTCACCGTCATTAAGGGGGTGGGTAAAATTCAGAAACTGTATACAAATGGAGGCGGGACTATCATCAAAGGGTACCCAGCGAAAATAATGAACTTCTGAAATTACTAGCGCCATCTGCAAATCAGCATAAAATAATTCTGGTGCAAAAACAACCACACACCCTGCTTTCACAGCCTAAACTCTCTCTCTCTCTCTAAATTAAACATTCCAACAGAGGCGGTGTCCTTTAGAGAGCTTAGTGTGTGTGGTGGTATTAGAGCGCCAATAATCAATACGGGCAAGACTGGAGGGTGAATTGGTCCTCCTCAAACAAGGGTAGGAGATCTTCAAACGCTGTCCCTACTAATGAACGGCCGCTCACCTCAAAATCGCTCCAACAAGTACACGATTTCTTAGTGTGTGTGTGTGTGTGTGTGTGTGTGTGTGTGTGTGTGTGTGTGTGTGTGTGGTATTAGAGGGTCAATAAGTGGTAAAAATGGATAATAGCAAGATTTTCTGCACAAGTCCCTACTCAATAACGACCCTTCCATTACAACAATACCTTTCCACTTCAAACCACACCATTCACGTATATTTTCTTCAGTCTCTTAACTGGGAAAATTCGGTCCCTCTCTCGACCTTAAAAATCGGTCTCTCACACTCGACTAGAAAAAAATCGGTCTCTCACTGAACTAGAAAAAAATCGCTCTCACTCAACTAGAAAAAAACGGTCTCTCACTCAACTAGAAAAATCGGTCTCTCAACTAGAAAAAAATCGGTCTCTCACACAACTAGAAAAAATCGGTCTCTCACTCAACCAGAAAAAAATCGGTCTCTCACTCAACTAGAAAAAATCGGTCTCTCTCAACTAGAAAAATCGGTTTCCCACTCTCAACTAATAAAACTGGTCTCTCACTCTCGATTGCAAAAACTGGTCTCTCTCCGTCGCAAAATACGCTTAAAAAGAATATTCTGGTGGTTTTACACGAGTTTCTATTCTTACACACTTTCATCTTTCAGGCTCCGATCACAGACTCATGGCCCAGTTACACCGTCTGGCAATATATATGTTTAAGTTTCTCGATCAGGGGTGTACAGTCTCTCTCTCTCTCTCTCTCTCTCTCTCTCTCTCTTTGTTAAAAAAAAAAAAAAAAAAAAAAAAAAAAAAAAAAATCCGTCTAGAATCATCAATTTCTATTCCACCGAACTTCTTAAAACTACTTTCTTAACCAGTCTCACATTCTCCACTCGCCCCTCACGTCCACAAAAATCATCCACTCTATCAGCGGTGCATTTCAAAGCTTCCGACTCCCTTCAGCATACTCCCTTCGTCACTCTCCTCTTGCGCCATCACAATACATATAAAAAACAGAAATAAAAAAATGAATAAAATCTAACTCTGTCGTCCTTCAAAGCGTGCCGTGTTGGGCGTGTAAGAGGGGGCAATCAATAATGGCATCTCCGTCCCTACTCAGTAACGACCCGTCCAATGACACCCCACGTCTCTCAAATAATATCATACCTCATGTTTCCACCTTGCTCTATCTTTACTCATTCCAGCCACCCTACTTCAATACATATTCTCTCTGTCTGTCTGTTTCCCCAGTCCACACACACACACACACACACACACACACACACACACACACACACACACACACACACACACACACACACACACACACACACACACACACACACACAGCGGTGTCCTTCAATGGTGGGTGACAACAGATCTCGCAAGGGCTTCCTGGCACCTCTTCCTTACGAGTCTATTTTGCATATTACACTTTCCGTCTTCTAATTCCTCTCTGACACACTCACACTTTAGTTTTTGTTGTCATCTTCAACGCTTCAGTCTTCGCTATTATACAGCACTTATGGTCTTCCTTTGTTTATTATTCATACCTTATTAACAGCAAAATCTCAAATAGCCAAGCCTTTATTCGCCATCTGGACGCAAGGGTTCGAAGTCTGGTTACATCGCATACCAAAAACAGTACAGAATCTTAACTTTATTAACTTGTCACATGCAGACATAACCCAGGAAGTTATGTGTTGCTGTTAGTTTGTTTTCATTTGACGGAACAAGGCCACTCCTTTATCTTCAGTATTAAGTCCCGCTGCAAGAATGTCAGTGAGTTAAGTTATGTACGAATGATTCTCACTGTTTAGTAGGCAAATTTACCCCCCAATCTGACGACAAGTGACCATCAATCGATCTAATATGGGTTACGGATCTCTGTCAGGTTAGAGCACACGCCATATTGAGAGGCGCCACACTTGTACGGCTACGGTCAAGAGTCAACAATCAATATCGGTGAAACTGAACCGGGGGAAGCATCTCCCTCCTGATGAACGACCCCTCCCCTACCACTACCTCTCCTTTTCCAAGACTTTCCTTCTTTCTACGACCCTTCCCCTACCATTACCTCTCCTGTTTCAAGTCTCTTCCTTCTTTCATACACTCTTCGTAGTCTCTCTCTTCACAGGGGGCGGTGTAGGGGGGGGGGGATCTATGAATGGTGTGCTAGGAAAGCATCTTGGCCAACCACCTTTCGTTTTTTTTATTTTTTACATCACTTCCAAAGTCGATCTGGTCGCATCTCAGTAAAAAGAAGCCCCTGCACTGTAAGCTTGGATAGGGAGGCATGAATCTCCCTAAATCGTCCATGGTAACCGTTGCAATAATGCTGGTGCTAAATTTAATTATGATTCTTGTGCACATTAACATCACCGCCAAAGTTGACATTGGAAGCAGATACATAGGAGTGAACTGCGTGAAGGTCTTGTTGGCTGGCATCTTAACCCCTTAACAATTACGACGTCTTTCTTATTATTATTCCTATCTGTAGACGACACTATTAAACTCAGGAGGAATCTGTGGCAGCAAAGGGGTTAGTTAGACTACATCTGTTCTCTCCAGTTCGAAAGCCCTCCTCTATTCTTAAAAAAAAAAAAAAAATCATCTGGAGACAATAAAATGAAAAATACGTAATCGTTTTCAAAGTAAAACACACACACACACACACACACACACACACACACACACACAAAGGCAGCGGCTGTGGAAGTGGCCTTTAGTCACTGCACATTCCCTTAAACACTCTAATTCGATGTTGTTTTATTTCAGTCACATCACAACCAGATTACTGTATAATGTTCTGATTAGGCAAGACGTCTGGTAAGGAAGGAGTTAAGGATCGCTGCATCTAACCCCTCCAGTTCAAAAAGTCTCCCCTGAGCAGAATGTAATTATCTGGGGTATGATTAAAACAAGTTCGTCATCCAGTTTTGGGAGTTAAACGATGGAAAAAAAAAACATGCTCACAAGGATCCAGTGTGTGTGTGTGTGTGTGTGTGTGTGTGTGTGTGTGTGTGTGTGTGTGTGTGTGTGTGTGTGTTTGCCTGTGTGTGTGTTTGTTTGTGTTTTGTGAGGTGGGCCAATCAATAATGGTAAAACTGGGGCGTGTTGTTCCCTGACCTGGCGGCCCCGGACACCCCCTAGTCAATAATTCAGGGTCGCATCACCCATCCCGGCAGGTCACACATCCACCACCACCACCACCACCACCACACCTTCAGACCCCCTTCTGGTATTGGAAGGCTCCCATCCACGTCTCATGGCACGTAGGAATTCTGTGTTATTTTTGCTAACTTTCTATGACATCTCCTTCAATACAACGATGCATCACATACCAAAGGGTCCATGTCCGTCCGAAACTGCTGCATCTATAGTCCTTTTACCTTAACCTGACCTAAATTTTTTGTCATTTTGCTGCGTATTTCATGTTGCCCAGTTGCAGAAAAAGGCAGTGGTACGGCGCTACATACTTTCCATAGCACTTCTTCGTGACTAACATCATATTCTAGGTTTAATCTATAGTTACAGCTCAGAATTCAAGATGAGGAGATGGCAATGTTAGGTCTGGTTAGAGTTAAAATGCTATGGTGAATAAACACAATCTCCACATGCAGGTACAATCTTCCAGCTGAACAATATAGGACGCTGTGAAATATAAGACAAGCGTAATTTTTTCATATGGCTAAAAGGAAAGACTATTGGTTTTAAGGGAACTACTCTTCAAGAATCAATCTCCACTGATCCCTTCCACAAGATGAAGTCACGTTACTGTGGTGAACGCAGGACACTTTTGATCAGCTTAAGGATATATCAAAGTCACCATCCCAACCGTATTTCCTGCCTAGAGATGAGGTGATATACAAGAGAATATTAACCCTTTCAGCCTTCAGCCTCTCCTGCTCAGAATAAAATCATGCAAGAAGAATAATACACAACCACGTAAGGATCTAATGCATAAGGTGAAAAATAATATCGTTCAAGAGGTGGTGTAATCCCTTCACTCACACACACACACACACACACACACACACACACACACACACACACACACACACACACATACACACACACACACACACACACACACACACACACACACACACAAATAAGTCCTCAGGGTGAAAGGGTGTTAAAGCATTAAGTGCAAAATAAACTCGTTCAGGAGACAGTAAGGATCCTGCTAAGACCAAGAGAGTCCGGAGTCTTGTCTCGCTTGCTTAACATCAACTCTCCCAGCCCGGCACGCCCACACTAGGCTTATTCTGTCACTCACTGCATCATCACCACCACCACCAGCACCACCCTTCTCCACCGTCCTGCCCAGCCTGCGCACACAGCCTTATGCTTGTTTGGCCCTATCATCATCATCATCATCATCATCACCACTAACAGCACCACCCCTCTCCACTATCCCACCTACACACACAGCCTTATGCTTGCTTTGCCCTAATAATCATCCTCATTATCACTTAAAACCATTAGTCATCATCGACAGCATCTAATTAGGGCACCCGTACTCATCACTGTCGTCGTAATCACCACACAGACCAATCATCATCATCATGTCTACCAAAAAGCATCACCCTCGTCATCATAATTATCACCACAAACACTATAATCTAAATCCTCAACATCATTAAAATCATCGTCAACATTAACATCTTCATCAACGATATCACCACCATTAGCTACGTCGTCATCATCATATACTGTACACCGTCATCACCACCACCATATTCTCGTCTGTGTGTGTGTGTGTGTGTGTGTGTGTGTGTGTGTGTGTGTGTGTGTGTGTGTGTGTGTGTGAAGAGACCATTTTTCTTACAGAGGTATGCTAAAGATGGAATCTCTCTCTCTCTCTCTCTCTCTCTCACATTCACACGCACAAACAATTCCCTCACACTTCCTAAGAAAACCACAATCACTAATCGACCCAAAAATACCTTCGCGACCAAGCTAAAGGTGTTTTCGCATTCCCATTAGTTATTTTCAAGGTGAAATCATACAGGTGCGACGTATATTGAGGTAGGCGTTATATCACACACTCTGGCCTCCAAGGTAGTCGTCTGTCATTATTAAACACCTGTCATACCGTCCAGACACCATACACCTGCCCCAAACCCCTCACGTACCTGCGTCACATATCCCAGCTTCGACGTCACACACCTGTCTCATTTTTAAGACATATCACACGCCTCCAAGAAAACACATACCTGCTACACATCTCTAAGACTTCATACACCTCTCAATAAGATATCGCACCTGCTACACATCTCCAAAACATCACCTCTCAACTAAGGCATCGCACACTTGTCTCATACTTTTAAGACACACCACAAACCTCTAAGACATCACATACCTACTACACATCTCCAAGAATCACACCGACATGTCAGTCCATCCAAAATGACCACATACCACATACTTCTACGACAACCGCATTATCACACACCTGCCTCTCATCTTTAACATATTTCACACACCTCTAAGACCTCACATTCCTACGCCACACCACCATATACCTGCCCGACCGCTAAGACAACCAGGTAATACATCTCCAACACAACCACATACCTGCCTTTACAAATCCAAATATTAGTTTCACCCTATAAGATCACCTCATGCCAAACACCTCCACCACACACATCTCTCTCACACCTTCAAGACATCACAGTCCTACCTTACGTCAAATAAAGCTGTACATATAACTAAACACTTGTCTCATACCTCCAAAACAGCACATTTCTATCTCATCCCCAGCACATACCGCACCACCACATATCTCCAGTTCACATCACACGCCAGTCTCACATCTCCAAAATAAACAACACACCTGCCTCACATCTTTAGGGCATATCTCAATCTCTTTACATACCTGCCTGACTACACAAACTTGCCTCACCACACACCTGCCTCACCTCGCACATCTTTAAGGCACATCTCTAACTCTAGCCACCTGCCTCCCCTCCCAAGACCGCCGCATACCACACACCTGCCTCACACCTCCAGGACACATCACACACCTGCCTCGCACCTGCCTGCCCCCGCTTCCCACCTGCCGCCACAACACATAGACTCGATAACCTGTTTGGCAGTTCCTAAGAAAACACACACACACACACACACACACAATTAACGTACGCATACACATAAAACCAGTCTCTCTCTCTCAAACACACACACACACACACAATTAACGTACGCACACATAAAACCAGTCTCTCTCTCTCTCTCTCTCTCTCTCTCTCTCTCTCTCTCTCACACACACACACACACACACACACACACACACACACACACACACACAGGAGTGGCCTGGTCTGTCTGACAGCACCTCAAGCCGGTATAATTCTAGCTTATCCTTTGTTCGGATCATTTGCCGTGTGAGTTGCATATCCGGCCGCGGGGTTTGCCAATGCTAAGTAGCGTGCACAAGTGTACATACAGGCTCTATTGACCGTATTACTTCACACGCGAGAGAGAGAGAGAGAGAGAGAGAGACACACACACACACACACATACACACACACACACACACACACACACACACACACACACACACAAACTAAAATGAACTATACTGTCTTATTCCCTCTCAAATGAATAGGTTCTTCAGGAAAAAAATAAATAAATAAATAGATGAATAAAACATGTACAGAAACTCGCCCTATACACAGGAGAATAAATTATGAATGAACCTTAAGCCCTGCTGTATGTTTTTCTTTCTATTCCTTTCAATTTTGTGTGATGGAATAACAGCTGGGAAAAAAAAAAAAAAGTGTCCAATATTTCACGTCTTTTAGTTCTCATTTTCCTCCGGTGACTAATACTGCTGAGGGAGGGTTGATACGGTTCTTTGTTTTTGCACGCTGTATATGAAGTGTCTGGAGGAGAAGTGGTGGACGTGCCCTAAGTGTGAAGCAGATGGAGTTGGACAGCAAGCAAACTTTCGTCTACATTTACTCTTGACCAACTGATTCATCTGTGTCCGAGGCAGCGGTAAGCACAAGTGGTACAAACTGACTCCCACAAGAGACACTGGTTTAACACAGAACACACAGGTGGCGTAGTCAGTACACCTGGCAATCCACACAGGTGAGAAGGCAACACATGCAACATTTCCCCTCCACCTCATCCCCACCAGAAACACAGATTTGCAGCTTATTCTGGTTAGGAAAGATCTGATGATGTGGAGGGGTACGGTGATAAATTGGCGCTCCGTATACCTTACCTTGCCTTGCCCTACCTTATTTAACTTTACCTTAACCTAATCCAGCTCAACCCAACACAGCTCAACTCATCTCAAACGAACCTAACCCAGCCCAGACTAACTCAACCCAACCAAACCTTATCTAACCCAACCTAATCTAACCTAACCTAATCCAACCTAACAACCTAATCCAACCCAAACTAACCTAACTTTACCCTCCCCCCACCTGCAACACAGACCATCAGCTTCTTTTAGGCAGGGCAGGTGTGATGGTGTGGGCGGGCCAGGTGATAAATAGGAGTGCTGAGCAAGAGGTCATTACATACGTCCTTACATGGTCGCGGGTAATGTGTGTGTGTGTGTGTGTGTGTGTTGGCATGCCTCTCTCTTCCTTCCACTCTTTCGTCCACTTGCTTATACATCATCATCATCATCATCATCTGTATATACGGTATCATCGTCATCATCGTCATCTGTACATACGGTATCATCATCATCATCATCATCACCCTTTCATACAGTATATCCTCCAACTCCTTATCATCATTATCATCATCATCATCATAATCTTTCCACATGGCATAACATCTCATCATTATCACAGTCAGCTTCAAATACAGTATTTTATCATCATCATCATCATTCATACGGCACTGTGTAATACGTCGCATCATCATCATCACCATCATCATTTCATACGGCACTGTGTAATTCCTCGCATCATCATCATTATCTTTCATACGGCAGTGTGTAATACCTCGCATCATCATCATCTTTCAAACAGCACTGTGTAATACGTCGCATCATCATCCTTTCATACGGTGTACCCTCTTATCATTATCACCACTGTCAAATAAGGTATAATTCTCTTCATGCTCGTCATCGCACAATTACCATCTTCCCACATGGTCAAGGATAATGAATGTGCTTGGGCGCCCGTGTCTCTGTCTCGTTCTTTCGTTCATTGCCATCTAACTTTTTTCATACATCAACATCTACGGTATTATCCACCACCACCACCACCATCATCATAAAAAAAAAAGGTACAATTGTCTTCATTATTTTCTCCTTTAGTCCTCCTCCTCTTACTCTTACAATCTCCGGACGATTTGACTTTGCGTATTGAGGAAAAGTATCGAATGAAAGGGTTAGATATGGGCGTCATTAACACCTTCACTAATAAAGAGTCTTCCTAACTTGAATCTGAACTTCGGGTAGTAGTTTGAGTAAAATGAGAGACAAGTCATCGTAGGGAATGGGTTAACTTTATTTCACTTTTCAGGCTAAGGTATCTCACTTCACCTCGCCACATTCACTGCCGCCACCTCGTTATTACCTCACTTCGCACTGCTGGTATCTCCTGTTACTTAATTCAGCTCATTAACTGCCTCCATCTCATTTCACTGCTAACTACATAGTATCTCTATCACTTCAACCTCGCATTCACTCCCTCCCCTCCTACTGCAATTACACCAATCCAGTAATAATAACTTCCCACGAACACCTGAACTGACCTCACCAACGCAGCTGTGCCATACCTTCGTCTGCCACATAGCTACACTTGTACCAACAATAGTTTCTCGAAATCAGTTCTCTACCTCCACACTCCCTTCCCCTCCCCAGTTTCAGCCTCACCTCTCTGTTAGTATTTTGGCTACTCCATCCATCTCATTCACTGCCTCTCCCTCCTTTCACTGTTAACTGCATCCCTATCCCTTCACCTCCCACACATTCACTGCCCCACCCCCTTCCTCCCACGTTTCTGCTCCCACTGCAATTACCCCAATCCAGTAAGGATAATTTCAACGAACAACTGGGATGACCTAACTATAACAGCTGTGCCACAACTTCCTCAGCCACATACCAACACTTGTACTCATATTACTAACACTTTTCACTTCAATAACCACACATTCGCTTTTCGTTTCTCCTCTTTGTTTAGCTTGTATTAATTTATCTACCTTATTAATAATTCTCTCCACAGCGTTTCATTTGTATGTTACCTCCATCACTGCACCACCTACACACTCACTCCTTCCCCTCCCACTACAACTACACCAATCCAGTAACAAAATCTTCAACAAACACCTGACTGACCTGAGACGGTTCAACCACCGCAATTCAATCACCACATCTTCCTTCGTGCACCACATCGCTACGCTTCTACCAACATTACTAAATCACTTCTCCACCACCACACTCACAGTCCCTCCTTCACTTCAGTCCCATCTCTGCCAGTTACCTCTCTTACTTCACCCATCTCAATACCGTCCACTCCTTTCATTTATAAACTGCATGGTATCTCTTATCACTTCGCCACCCCCACACTCACCGCCCCACATAACCTTCCGTTGCTTCGCCTCCCACAGCAATTTAAATCTATCCAGTACAGTACTAACTCCAACAAACACCTAGGCTGACCTAGTTACCATATCTGTGCCACATCTCCGTGCACCATATAACTGCACTTGTACCCACATTATGATCTATAGGCTATTATTTCAGTTCATCAGCTCCTCGTATTCACTGCAGCCCTCCTTTCCATTTTCAGTGTCACCTTTCATTACCACAGCTCTTTTACTTGGCCCAGAATCTCGTCCTTTTGCAGCTATTCGCGTAGCTCGATGGTAACAGAGACAACACTAGGGCTCTGCATCCTTCCTACAACATCCCTTCGTGATTGGCAACAAATTCGAATGTTAATCTATTGCTATAACTCAATTTTCAAGATGGAGATATGGTAGTTTTAGGCAAAAAAAAAAAAAAAAAAAAAAAAAAAAATCTGTTACTTCAGCCACTTTAGAAGCTGTCTCTACCTCAATTTTACTTTTCACTGCATGTAATCGGTATCACATCGCTTATTATCCTTCACATCAACTGCCCCTCCCTTGTTTCACTCACTCATCAACTACCTCTACCTCTTTCAGTTTCACCTTATTAACTACCCCTCCACTGTTTCCCTCACCTCATTAACTGCATCTCTCTTTCAGTTCAACTTCATTAACTTCCTCTGCCTCCTTCAGTTTCACCTCATTAACTTCCTCTGTCTCCTTCAGTTTCACCTCATTAACTTCCTCTGCCCCCTTTAGTTTCACCTCATTAACTTCCTCTGCCTCCTTCAGTCTCACCTCATTAACTTCCTCTGCCTCCTTCAGTTTCACCTCATTAACTGTCTCTGCCTCCTTCAGTTTCACCTCATTAACTGTCTCTGCCTCTTTCAGTTTCACCTCATTAACTACCTCTCCTTTGTTTCACTGTCACTTCATTAACTACCCCTTCCTCGCTTCAGTTTCACCTCCCCTTCATTTACCCAACTACTTAACTATCTTTTCCTCCCTCACTTTTACCTGCATAGTGTCCTTATTCACCTCACAATCACCACCTCACTCACTGTCCCGACCCCTCACCTCCCCAGTCCCCCTCCCCCCCTGCAATTACAACAATCACGTAATAACTTCCACGAACACCTGAGCTGAACCAACTACCACCACACGGCTACACTTGTACACACACATTTCTGCACAAACTCCAAGAAGAAGCAACATAAAGGTATTCTTCCTTTTATTCTTTTTACAGACGATTTTATTCAACTTGTCATTGATGAATTGGCTGATGAAGTTCATATCTAACCTCTCCAGTTCAAAAGCCTCTTCAAAGTTCCTTAAAATCGTTCGGAAATAGCAAGAAAAAAATAAACTAATGCAGGTAAGAACAACACATACTAACAAAAGGAACTGATGTAAATACTAATAAGCTGCAATGCACACACAGGTCAAAATCTGACTTTTATCTGTGACTTTAAGTGTCAGTACTCAAAATCATACGCCTTCATCCTGGGCTGACCCTGAACCCTTCCAGCAAGTCTGTTGCAACTTGGATCAAAACTGATTTAAGTTGATATTGCTATGTGACTGTGATCTTAACCTTGGACCAACTGTAAAAAAAAAAAAAAAAAAAAAAAAAAAAAAAAAAAAAAAGTTAACCCCTTGACTGACCCTCAACCCTTTCGCTCTTTGACTGAAATCGGACAACGAAGAACAATAGTAAACTACAACTCGATCCCTTACTTACTTACATACTTATATCATCGGTAACAAATTAACATCCCACGATACTTCCCAGCATCAAAAAAACACGTAACAGCGCCGATCAGATTAAAACGACTTGAGTTACACCTTCTCCTGTGATATTAAAGTTTTCATTCTTGAGGTTTCCCGTAAGCTGAATAAAATCGTCTAGAGGGAGTGAAAATACTTTCCTGTCTGCCTGTGTGAAATAAAGACACCCCAAAATTACCATCACTACCGTACCTTCTAACATGATCTACAGTATTTACAGTATTACATCATCTTTTTAAAACATCAGCTGGGACGACTCTACCACATCTGCACACACACACACACACACACAACCCCCGTCAGGTACACCACAAAGCAACACTCACACCCCAACACACAAAAACGAGGAGTAAACACTACACAACAAACATTACAGTCCACCCCGCTACGACAGGCCATCCAGTAAACATTCACCACACACCAACATGAGAATACACACACCACATATGCTACAACACCCACACAACACACCAAAACACCCATGCACACACCAAACAGTACAACATCCATACAACATGACACACAATACCTACACACACATCCCAGCGACCACACAATACAATACACACACCACACCACAGCACCCCCACAAAACAATACACACATCTCACACGCTGCAACACTCACACGTCATGCACACACCACAACATCCATACAACACTGACACCACAATACCGACCACAACACCCAAACAACACAATACACACACCATAAAACTCACACATAAAACACAGCACAACATCCATACAACACTGACACCACAATCTTTACCACAACACATCCAAGCATCCACACAACACTCCCAGCACATCACGCCACAAAACCAACACGCTACAATCCATAATGTACCCTTGCTTTCTGATCAAAACACCAATAAAAAAGTCATTACACTCCACGCCACTACGATACATGCCATTCAGAAAGTTGCAACACTACATATCATACTGCAACAAACACTGCAACACAAACACGATACCCCAAATCACTGAGGTCAAAGAGTTCCGACAATATACGACGTCAAATATCACACACTCACACCATAACTCCAAAAAACACCCGATTTCAAACAATACAAACACGCAATACACAAAGCGGTAAAAGAAACATCACACACGAAAAAAAAACACACACACACACAACACGAGAATAAATTTAAGATCACACACACACACACACACACACACCAAAGCACAAACAGCCGCAAGGAACACCACAGAACAACACACCAGAGCCACAATACAGCCTCCAAATCACCGCCAGCACCACACAACATACAATCACTCTAAGTTATTGAGACAGCAGCCATCCTGTTACAAAAATACCACCACATTGATAACCCCCCCAAAAAATAAAAATAAAATAAATAAATCAATGAAAGTGCAGTATACAGAACAATCACAACACATCACACTAAAATAAGGTGATCCAGTTAACATAATGCCGTCACTTTAATAAACACAAGCTTAATAACGCAATATATCAGTGCAGAACAAACAGCTAACTCATTAAAGTGCTGTCCGATAACTTACATACATCACCAGTTAAACAGTCACAAAACAAGGCAGCGATATACAATAAAGCGCAGTAAATTCAACAAAATATTACAGCAGAAAACAAACATATAAAGAAGAGTGCAGGAAAATCAACAGATATTACAGCTTCTAAACTCAAGAAATATTACGGTACGCCTTTACAATCGAGAAATATACAGTTTTAAAAGCAAGAACTATTACACAGTTTTAATATCAAAAAATATTCCAAAATCTTAATATAGTCATCAAGATAAGACCCTTCCAGCTGCATATACAGAGCGTCATGTATATATCCACAAAATATAACAAGCATACTGGCCGAATATAACAACAGTGCAGTACAAGACATGCATAATAATTTTCCACTCTGCTCACTACGATAAGAGGCATCCACTAACGTAAACAAACCAACACTTAGACAATCGTAAACTAAACAACAGTACAATGATAACAACACAGCAGGATAAACAACGAACTTAATAGCCTTTAATTATACTCCGGGCCATTGAGATAAAAGTGATCCAATTGCAACACACGATCTACCAGACGAAAACATCCGAGAAGCGACACAAACACACACAATACACACAGAACACATCACCACACTCAGGTAACACACACACACACACACACACACACACACACAAAATAATAACAAACACATCTTCTAGGCCATAACCACACACTACACCAAACATCGCCACCACCCAACCTGAACACCCACAATACCCACACAGTCCCCCTCACGCACAACACACACAAAAATAACAAAAACACTTTCCAAGCCACACAGCTCCAGACTGACACACAAATTACTCCAAGCCCTCTCCAGCCCTCACCCTCACCACAACGGCGCCCCGGGGAAGGATATGCAATCACAAGACGCCCTAATCATTATTATTATCAAAACAAAAATTGTGTATGTGCGTCACTGTCAGGCTGGAGGGACAAGTTAATGGGCTGGTTGAGGAGGAAATGCTCGGCTACTTATTACTGCTTCTTGGCTACCTTGTTCATCCCTGCTGCCGTCTGTGGTCATCAGCTGCTACCCCTTCCATCCCATCTCACCCACATATCTAGCTCCCATACCTTCATTTTCATCACCCTTACTCTAATCAGAATATACTCAAACTTAATGAAGGCTAACCCATCCTATTCCCACCCAACTTCATCCCATCCTACCCACACCCAAACCAGCCTACTAAACCTCAATATTTTATCATCCCAAATCATCTAAATTAACCCCAACCCACCCTAACCCAACCCCAGTCCCACCATACCCCAACCCAATACAACCCACCCGCGCCATTCTTATTTTACCCACACTCCCACTCGCCTAACCTAAACCCTAACCTGACCCAACCCAACTTCTGAACCGCACCCTCTACCACTTGCCGCCACACCTGTCGCTATCCTGAGCAGTGACCTTTGCTTTCTCACCAACGTACCTCAAACCTAACATACCCTCAGTGCCGCACACTTCTTATCTTTGTCGTTTCTCCTCCCCACTATTTACGAATGACTTTAGTTTCATTATCAATCACGGAATATTAAAAGTACCACACACAATCCAAAAGACATGGTTATATTCATTAGTTCTTACTTTTTTTACATTTCATAAATATCAAAAGTGACACAATGTCATTCCCAATCAATACCACAAATGTCGCTATGTTCTTCAATGTCCTTAGCATTACCACCACCACAAGCTTTCGATAATCATTTTACATGTCTGGGGGTCCGACCTAACAGGAGGTGGATTCCATCTCTTCAAACTCGTTTCAATTTACTAGTAAGTGCTGCAATATCTCTCTGATCTCTTGACAGTTTTTATTGTGTAAAGAAACAACTGACCATAGCTGTACGTCATGGCACTCACACTGCTACATCTGTCACTCTATACATTGACGCACAACTATCATCATCAACACTACAGCTACCCACTTAACGGTAAAATAATTTTTCTGTTTTGTGACCATTTCCATCACCAGGAACGTGCACATCTTCACCCTCTACAGCGTTACCAAACCACACCACCACTACACATCCATTTCACATTAACCTTCATGAGGTGTTGAGAATCCAAGTACAGGCCATCGTACAGGCGAATATTCAAGATCCAGCGTCTTAGGAATAAAAGAGGTAGACGACCGGCTTACGACCCTTGTGGCTTTACATTATCCCAAAGCCTCCAACAGCCTCTTATGGATTCAAATCGGTGTACCCACGAATGTAATTTGCATAGCCATCGCCACCACATGAGCTCCGCCTACTCCACAGTCACCGCTACAACCAACGCAGACGCAACCAAAGAGCTACCATCATCATCATCATAAACACCACCACCACAACACACGACCTTCACCATCGTCAAGAACCATCATCATTATTATTAACATAACTTTTTTTCCAACGCTTAATAAATGGGAAGGGGATGATGTAGAAAAAAGTTAACACAAAAGATGGCCAACATAAATTCTATTTCTCCACTCAAACGAATATCATCATCATAACCTTATTTCGGTATTGTAAATGTGGTGGTCAGGCTCCAGAAACAGGAAAACATAGAAGGGAAAACCAAATCTACACATCCATTCACTCATCATTCAAGCTTTTAATAATTCTTGGCTCCACTTCCAGCGAACAGTAACAACAGTATAATTACTCACTGCAGACTATAACCACCACCACCACCACCACCACAGAATTATTACAACTACAGCTACCACTTATATATCAAGGCCGAGTTTTCATGGGATTCGCGGGCTCCTTATTACCTCTTATTAGCGATTTATTTCGTGTATTTCATTTTAATAAGTAATCTCTTCTATCATACGTTATTTGGATCTTCATAAAACTAACACTGTATGCAAAAATGATATACAAGACATTTTTTTATGGTTTATCCTTCCTACCACCAGATGGGTTTTATTCAGCTTGGGAAAGACCTTTAATACTGAAGGGATTTGAGACTATTATTATTTACCTCTTATATACGATGTCTTTACTTTCTTAATACAACCACAACGAAGCGTTAAAGGCGTCTGTGGTCCAGTTCCTTCAGGTGAAAATAAATCGGATAGAGGAGAATACGCGTCAAAAGCAGAATGAAACTGGTAAGAAAGGAAGAGGTGTCAGGGAGTCTCCTAGGCCCACCAGAATACGTCGACCCCCCTCAAGTGTAGAGCAATAATAACAGGAATCCGGTGCAACTTTTACGGCTGTTTCTTTCCTTGCAAACCACAAGGCGAGACCCGTGATTACCACCTCCACTTGCACACCATCTGGACGTACACACACACACACACACACACATACACATTCTCTCTCTCTCTCTCTCTGTACTCAGCCACAATTCATGCCCTCTCTCACTCGCACTCAACTCCATTAAACTCATACTCCCACAGCACTCAACTACAAAGCTCCCATCCTGAATCGCACTAAACTACCCGACTCCCACTGCACTCAAACCACGTCTCCCACTTTTACCCGCACTCAACCACACTTCCTACTCCCAGTGAACTCAATTCCCTCACTCACACTCAACTCTCTCCCCTACTCCACCCAAACGCACCTGAGTATTACGATTTATATTCCGGTGGGGCAAAAAGTGACAAGATAATGCCCATACCTAGAGCACTGACAAGACCCTCTCAGGAGGCGGCGTGCGGTCGAATTATCTTGCATTACACCGTGCCGGGAGCCTGTCAGCCCTGTGCTACCACCGTAAAAAAAAAAAAAAAATCCAGCACTAAAATCCCCTCCCTTCCTCCCTCCCCACCCCACACACACACACACACACACACACACACACACACACACAGTTTCACCTGCTGTGTTGGAGATTTAAGCCACAATGATACTGTCACTGGAAAAAAAAAAAAAAAAAAAAAAAAAAAAAAGAAGAAGGAGCGTCCCAAATGAAGAGATGTTCATGTAGAGAGGCTTGGACGCAATGCAAACTCTTTTAGTGTGAGGTGTATCTTCATAAACCAATAAAATAATCTGGCACTAGCAAAAATAAAACACATGAAGGTTTATGTTATTTCCCTCATCTAATTATAATCCTGTGGAGGCTGGATTGATTAACTATAAGTAGGCCTCAAAAGATTTAAAAAACGAAGGGCAAGCAGAGGTCGTAGTAAAAAAAAAAAATATATGCTTCTTAAATAAAAAAAAAGTGTGTGTGTGTGTGTGTGTGTGTGTGTGTGTGTGTGTGTGTGTGTGTGTGTGTGTGTGTGTGTGTGTGTGTGTGTGTGTGTGTGTGGTTTTTCTAGTGGCAGTCACCCAAAATGAAGTCTCCCCGATAAGGCATCAAGCAATTAATATATCGTACTGACAAGCAACTTCTGAGGAAAAAAAAAAAAAAAGAGAGAGAGAGAGATATCTACCAGGTAAACATTCACTTCTGGCTTACCTCAGATCTCAACGATAGTCAGTCAGAGTAATAAAACGGTCAGGCAGTCAGTCAGTCAGTAAGTTTAATCAGTCAGACAACAGTTCATCACAGTCTACAGGTTTAAAAAGTTACAAGAAATTACCCAGTCAGAAAAGTAAGGCTGATAATAACTTTCATCTGTCAGTGGGTCTTTAATCTGGCAATGATGCACTTAATTTACTGGCCAGTTAGTCAGTAAGTCTAATCATTTACTGAATATTTGATCAGTGCGTTTGACCGTAAAGCTAAACCAAACAGTCAAGAGTAAACCACTAAGCTAAACCAAAGTCAAGAGTAAACCACTAAGCTAAACCAGTCAAGAGTAAACCACCAAGTCCATAAATCAGTCAACTACTCAGTGGGCTGGCCAACTACTCAGTAGGTCAGTCAACCGGTCAGTAAGTCAGCCAACCACTCTGCCAGTCGACCAGTCAGTTAAACAGCCGCCCGGTCAGCTGCCCAGTCAGTCAGTCAACCAACCAGTCACTCAGCAGCATAATGTTAACGTTGGTGGGAAGCATTACAAAAACAGGTCCAGATGGTGCAGCTGTAAGTCTTCCCTGTCCAGACCTCATCAAGATCAGCTGCTCACTGCTAATGGCCACGGTCATCATCATCATCATCACCACCCTATTCCCACCATTACAAGGAGTGAGTAGGACCTGGACACATGAAGCAGGAAAACATTATAGTAGGTGAAGTACCGTATCAACATAACTACCACCACCATCAGCATTTTTACCATGATCATTAACATAACTATATTCCCACATCCAGATCCAGAAATATGAGAAAAGAAGTAAAAAAGTAGGATAATAATAAAAATAATAATAATAATAATAATAATTATTATTATTATTATCATATTATTATTATTATTATTATTACTGTTATCATCATCATCATCACGATATTAGTAGTAGTAGTAGTAGTATAATTATTATAAAAAATGGGTGGCCAGGAAAAAGACAACAATAACACTGAACATGGAATAATGCAAGGTACATATAATAGAAACTAACGAACGGTACTCTTGTATCTATCTGTTCCCTGACGCCGCATCCTGTAAGCGGGTAGCCTCAACACAACCACCTCCAAGCATATCGGTATATATCTCTACTCAACAACAACTCCCCTACACACGACACTACACCGTCCTTCATATACTCCACAACCTACCCTTCACACCTGGACCTCTCTCTCTCTCTCTCTCTCTCTCTCTCTCTCTCATAAACCCTGATAGTCAACGAGTCACATTCTCCTCAGTAATATTTAAGAAGCTCACTACTACCTCTTCCTTACCAGTTTATTTCTGCATGTGCTACGATAATATTCTCTGTATGTTATTTATGCAAGCTATGTCGACGTTAAAAAGATATAAATGATGTGAATGAGACTATTAACCTTGGCCAACGGTAAAATCTCTTGCCATTTCAATCAGACAGACGCTAGTTGAGTATATTTAACTACGAAATGACCTCCAGAAGGGTCAATGGATGGGTCTTGAATCTGGCTCTGTTATCTTGTTTTTGTTTATTCTTGGAGGGAGCAACCTTGCGGACTTCTGGCCTTTGGTTCCTTCTTCCTCGAATTAAAAAGAAAAAAAAAATCCAAGCCCTCCAGTTCAAATAATCTCCTGTACGCTGAATATAATGCAGACATATATGAGGGCTCTACTGAAGGCTCTACTGTATATAACACATCCAGCTCTAATAATCTCTCCTAAGCTGAAGGGGTTAATGAAGGCTTTACTGAAGGCTCTATATAACGCCTCCAGCTCTAATAATCTCTCCTAAGCTGAAGGGGTTAATGATGGCTCTACTGAAGGCTCTATATAACACCTCCAGCTCTAATAATCTCTCCTAAGCTGAATATACAGTCCCGTGATACCAAGAGTAAGACGTATTTGATGTTCTTGAGATGGAGTTACGTACACCGAAATAATTATGAAGACGTGACAGAAGCTCAAGGGAAAACTCTCTCTCTCTCTCTCTCTCTCTCTCACTCACACACACACACACACACACACACACACATACACACACATACCATCATCATCATCCGTTCCACACGACCAAACCAGCTCCTGCATCTTACTGAAATTAAAATCGGTTATTTACATTCGCTATTCTTGGCTTTGAAAGTGAGTATACCGCTAGTAAGGGTACGTGCAAGGAAGCTAGCAAAAATATATACTGAATAGTGAAAGTAACTTCGATGAAAAAAGAGAGAGAAAAAAAAATGGGAGACACAGAACTAAAGTAGAAGTTGTAACACGCATTGGTATGTGAGAAACTGGTACGTAGAGAGAGAGAGAGAGAGAGAGAGAGAGAGAGAGAGAGAGAGAGAGAGAGAGAAAGCAACAACAGACTGTGCGAGATTAGCAGAGTGAAAGTAACATAAAAAGGAAAAAAAAAAAGCTGGAGAGAAACAGCAAGATATGAAAAGTAACAAAAGACGTGTGTAAAAAAGAAGCAGAAAGAAGCACCGGTAATGTAGCAGCTAAGCAGAAAATAGCAACAAGAACAGTAAAATTGGTAACAGCAACAAAAGACGTAGACGCAGCAAATGAAGAGAAATGGGAGGAAGAAGCAGAGATGAAAAGGGAACAGTCAGAGGCCCGGTAGTCAGACGCAGACGCAGTGGTGGCGGTGGCGGTGGTGGATGGGGGAAAGCACCTGTCGCACCTGCACTTCATCCCAGCCTTCATCATCAACAGTACGAACAGGTGTGGCTCACGGCTAAACCTTTCACCACGAGCAAGTCACTTATTTTTACCTTACTTCTGCATCCCAGTGACTTTTATACAGATGAGGAGAGACTTTCTACTTCATCTTCGCCTTGATCACCATCGTTACTGACATGTGTGGCTCATGGTTCAATCCTTTCAATACAAAGACGTCGCAGCAATTTCTTATACCGTAACTGTACCCAAACCATTTCCTTCCGCTTTGGGGAGATTTTTCGAACTGTTGGGCTTAGATATATAGCCTTTAGTCACTTCTCACAATGTCGACCACTTATGAACAATTTACTTATTTATTTTTATTTATTTTACATGTTCTTTGTTACCGTTGCAGTGGGCCTGCATAAATAAATAAATAAATATATATATATATATAGAGAGAGAGAGAGAGAGAGCAACTTATTCCCTCTCATTCAGTCCCTCAGCCGCCGCATGTAATGGTCCACACAAAGCAATTTTAATCCATCTACAACCTGGCTCCGTAGATTTACCGTTTACATGAGCCACTTCACCTTGTACCTGTTGTAAATCACTGACGCCTTGAATCCGATGACCTATTTCCTTACCGTACTCCCTTCTTCGTATCTGCAAACTATTATATTTAACTTAGGAAGGCTTTGTAGAAGTAAGGGGATATTTAAAGTGTAGCTAACCCCCTGTATTTCGAGAAGTCAATGCTAAACCGAATAAAATCGTTGGACGGTAAGAAACTAAAGAAAATGTGTCATCAATGTGAAGGGTTAAGAGAGAGTCATCCCTCCAAAACAACAACATTCCAATCTTCTCCATTCCTTTAAGCGTTTCGCACCCTCCTCGATGCTCAATTTTCTGTATATTCACAATCTCTTCCACATTATTCTCCCACTATCTCCTAGGTCTCACCATCCTCCCCCTCCCCCCACTTCTGATCTGTAAACTTCCTTTATCAATCCCTCATACATCCAGACACTTCATTTCAATCTGTTCTATACTCTCCTGTATGCTCAAGACTCTCATAATTCAAGATATTTTTCCCACTATCCATCTACCATTTCTTAAGTCTCCCCGTCCTCTCACTCCTTTCACTTCTGAACTTTACACCTCCTTAATCAATCTCTCATGGGCCAATTTCTCCATATACCCATACTATCTAAATATACCCTGGTCAACCCTTTCTACTGTGCTGCGTCTGTTTCCACATACTCTCCAACAATGTCATTTCTCACCCTATCTCACCATTCCACTTCTCCATCTCCGGCACTTCCACTCTTTATCGGTTCCTGGCAATCAATCTAGATAAACCATCGCATCCATACAACACTGTCGTTATTACTATGCATTCGTACATACCCATCTTCACCTAAATAGATAAAGAGTGAAGGATGTTGTCTGGGAGAAAACTAAACGGGTGCACCAATCTAAAAGAGTGAACCCAAGGCAACAACACTCCACCAGCATCACCTTCATAACACCAGTAACCACAACACCACAAATCACACCAGAAGTGCTATATCTAGGTAAACACGTTAATAAATTTCCCCTGATGTCAATAAGGTGTGTGTGGGGGAAGGGGGGGATAGCAAACTCAGCTACACATCATCTGTCATGACCTAGTATTGGTAGTTACTGCCTGAGTAGAAGATGGGCAAAATAGTTTATACAAGTCTAGACTTCGTGACATCATCATAATCATCATAATAATGATGATGATGGTAATGATAATAATGAATGTGTCGCCGTATTGAAAAGGCCAAGATGATACCGGTATCAAAGTTTTCCTATTGACAAAGGACTTTCAACAGCTTCAAAGTCTACATTTTTCCTATGCAAAGAGAAATACAGTAATGTGCTTCTTATGTGATTTCTTTTACAACTGCGTTGTCATAACAGCCACAGACAGTTGGGTCAGCTATACGGATCTTTGGAACTGTCACTGTAAAGCATGATAATACACGTGCACACCTCACACCGCCACGCCACACACTGCCTCACATGCCACATACATCACACAGACACACCTCACAATACCGTGTCACACTCTGCCATATTTCAAATTAACATCGTACACAGTCACACCCCACATTAACATACCACCACACACTGCCACACCTCACATTACCATGCCACACACTGCCATATCTCGCATTAACATACCACACACTGGCACACCTCACATTAACATACTACACAGCCACACCTCACATTAACAAACCACACATCCCACACTTCACATTAACACACCACACACTGCCACACCTTTTGCCTTCTACTTGTCCATACTCATACCCAACAGAATTCTCTCCAGCTACTCGTAGACCACTTGGTTTTCCCATACCCATTCCACTTTGGTCGGCCAAAGTTCAAATGTTATGCATTCAGTAAATAGTAAATGGCGAGGAAGCACAAAAAAGCGACTTTTCAATATTTCTACTCACAATCCATTAATCATCATCATCATCATCATCATCATCGTCGTCATCCTGACACTATTTCAACTTTCATCGTCCGGGTTGGTAAGATTCAGACACAAGAAGGGGAGAAAAACAGCTTGGAGGACTATTACTTGAGTGTCTAGCAAACATGTGCCACGCCTCAACCCAGCCATCATTCACGCCGTACAAAATCCATTCACTCATCATTCAAGCCTTCAGTAATTCTCGGCTCCACACAAAAGCACTCCATTTCAGAGCAAAACATATTATCGTCCTTCCCTTCAAAACTCAACACCAGCCTCAATTCACCAACACCACGAACAATAAGTACAATAGGTATTTCCCCACGTATTGCTACAGTACCACAAGGCCAACCAACACCTGGCGTTTTGAAGCTTAGGATCCGGATTCACGAACAATCTTACAATCAATTTTCTGTCGTAAATGCAGGGTGGTCCATACATAACGCTACTCTAGGAACTCACCTGGCAGTTTGTTATGCATTGTGGGGACGGCTCAGTCTGTTGGTGTGGGTGTGGGTGTGGCAGTGGGAGTAGAATATAAATAAATGACGCAGGAATTAACACTGGTAAACTGATAAAACCGTCCCATCAACACAAGAAAAACATCCCGGCGAAGTGGAAGAGGAGAGTTATATATACAGACCACCCTACACATTCCAAAAGGATGAGGAAGAACTGTGCAAGTCTTCCCACATCTCTGTTCTTTCCCTAAAAACACGTCATATGTAGCTATGATAGGAGATTACTAGCAAGCTTACTATGTGAATCTACAATAAGTCAAGGTATATTATTGTTTACTTTGTCTTACTGCTGTTATATGCACCTTATCATCGTGGCTGCTATGATTTCCCTCACGTGTAAAAATTCATTCTTGGTTTAGCATAAATAAAATACTCAGGTGCGTCGCTAGCAAAACTGTGAAAGAATCCAAGCCACCAGTGACTGTGTATGGTGGTACGGTGTAGTAAATGTAATCAGGACTACACAGTATTTCATTACTTTAAAGCATAAACCGTATGGCATACAGATCTACAAGGATACCTAAACATAGCGTCTCTGCCGTTTCCGCGTTTTTTACAGATTAAAAAAAAAAAGTCGATTGTTCTTCCTGTTAGGCAGAACCATGACACTGAAAGCATAAAAGATGTGTGAATGGTTGTATGAGCAATTTCACTGGGCAATATATCGATACTTATGACATACAATCCCCCCCCCCCAAAAAAAAAAAGTATTCTACGTTTGGTAAAGCATAACGATTGCACTGTCGACTGTGCGTATTGTGTCGTAAAATGCCACGTGAAAAATAAATAAGTAAATAAATCTGTACCCTAGGTTTGAAAAAGCAAAGGACAACAATATCTACTGTAACCATAGTTTCCTCGTGCTGACTGTACTGACTGTGGTTTCAGGAAGTACAGCTCAACAACTGCACCATTATCTTTTGTAGTGGTGACTGGGCGCGTGTAAATGTACGTTTGACACAATGAACACAGTGATAAAAAAATAAATAAATAAATAAAGTGCGTCCAATCGTAGAGAGTGGCTGAGGGATGGCAGTCAGTCAGGATATGGGCAGTTGGTCGCATGGAGTATAGGGTTTTTCTTTTTCTGGCCACGCTGCATGATATACGGTATTGGAATATGGTGTTGGTGGTGTGAGGAGTAGACTGTAGCACCAGTCGAGCAGGGCAGTACTCCCGAGGTGGATGGAAAGCTGATGACAGGGAGTGCTGGAGCTCCCGTTTCATCAGCCCTCAGGACTAGTTCCTGACCATCCCCCTTTGCTGAACTTTTTCAGTGTCTCAGTTACACTGAGAGTAGGCCAGCATGCTCTCCAGTACAAATTTCTCTAACTATCTACACCAAACTACATGCACAGTACACACAACACTTCCTTTTCCAAAATTCAAAAAATTATGGCGTCTCATCACCCAACCTCGGAGTCCCGGGGGGGGGGGGGAACCATAAATGCCTCCACCATCCGCCCCTCTCCCGGTGACGACTCGAGGTGCCTGGAACCACTGTCTGACTCTCTTCTTCATTTCTGCAACATTCCCGGCCTTTCCTCTGACTTTCGCTCTGTTGAGCACCACCTCTCCTCCTCTAAACCTCACCTTCTTTTTCTAACTGAGACTCAGCTGTCTGAGGCAACTGACAGCAAACCCTTTTCTGTATCCTCCTACTTTCTCTATACTCATTTCAAAGCCAAAGGTGGCTGTTGTGTATATATACGCAACGACTTATCTTGCTCTCGTGTTCCTGAACTCGATTCTTCTGAATTCTCTACACTCTGGCTGCGGCTTTCCTGTCATTCTCTGACTAAATATATCTGTGCTGTTTACTTATCCCCTAATTCTACTGACAATCAAAAATTCTTCGACTATCTTACTTCTATGATGGAACACATTCTATCCATTTCTCCTTTCTCTGAAATCTCCATTCTAGGAGATGTTCACCACCACCTTTGGCTCTCCTCTCCTTTCACTGATCCACCTGGTGAACAAGCCTACATCTTTTCTATCCTTAATGACCTAAAGCAGCTTGTACAGCACCCTACCCGTATCGCAGACCACCTTGGAGAGAGCTCCAACATACTTGACCTCTTCCTCACAACTAATCCTTCTGCTTACTCTGTTAATCTTTTCTCTCCGTTGGGCTCCTCCGATCACAACCTTATCACCTTAACCTGTCCTATCACTCCGGTACTGCCTGTGGACCCTCCAAGGAAACGTTGTCTGTGGCATTTTGGAGCCGCAGACTGGGAGGCCCTCAGGCAGTACTTCTTTGATTTTCCCTGGAATGATTATTGCTTCCATGGCCGTGAGCCATTTGAGTGTGCCTTGCGCATTACGGAAGTTATTCTCTCGGGCATGGAAGCATACATTCCTTTCTCATATCCTTTGACTAACGCAAGAAAGCCTTGGTTTAATCACACTTGTTCTAATGCTGTCTGCAACAAGGAGAGGGCCTACAAAAGGTACCGGAGCCAACCCACCCCTGAATCACATCATCTTTACGTTTCTGCCTGGAATCGTGCTGAGTCTGTTCTTTGCCGCTAAAAATAATTTCATCCGTACTAAATGCTTTCAACTCTCCAACTCGAATTCTTCCCGCTCCTTCTGGCACCTTGCCAAAAACCTTTCTAACAACTTTACCTCATCATCCTTCCCTCCTCTTTTCTATTCTGATGGTTCTGTAGCTATTTCTTCTACTGATAAAGCAGATCTCTTCGCACAGACTTTCTCCTCCAATTCCACCTTAGAATATTCCGGTGCTGTTCCTCCATCAATTCCCCCCCCTGACTTCCTCATGGCTGACATTAAAATGTCTTCAGCTGATGTATTTTCTGCCATCACTGGCCTCAGTAAAAACAAGGCATATGGGCCTGATGGGGTCCCTCCTGTTGTTCTCAAGAACTGTGCTTCTGTGCTTACACCCTGCCTAGGCAAACTCTTTCGCTTTTGTCTGGCAACTTGTACCATTCCTTCTTGCTGGAAGTTTGCTCTCATTCAGCCAGTCCCAAAGAAGGGTGACCACTCTCAACCCTCCAACTATCGTCCAATTGCTTTAACGTCCTGTATTTCAAAAGTTTTCGAGTCAATTCTCAACAGAAAAATTTTAAGGCATCTTTCCTATCACAACCTTCTTTCTGATCGTCAGTACGAGTTCCGTCAGGGACGCTCCACTGGCGATCTTCTCACCTACCTTTCAGACTCCTGGTCATCCTCCTTTAGGGACTTTGGCGAAAGCTTTGCCATTGCACTTGACATCTCAAAGGCTTTCAATCAAGTCTGGCATAAATCTTTAATTTCCAAACTGCCCTCTTACGGTTTCCATCCTTCTATCTGTGCCTTCATCGCTAGCTTCCTTTCTGGTCGTTCTATAGCCGCTGTTGTAGACGGCCATCGTTCTTCTCCTAGATCTATCAACAGTGGTGTTCCTCAGGGCTCAGTCCTATCACCAATTCTCTTCCTTTTACTCATCAATGATCTTCTAAGCTGTACATCTAACCCTATCCACTCATACGCTGATGACTCCACCCTTCACCTTTCCATTCGGTTCCCGCAACACCCATCTCAACAGTTACTTCAACAAACAAGGGATGAGGCTATGGCACACCTAATGTCTGACTTGGCTCGTATCTCTGACTGGGGTAAAAATAATATGGTTGTTTTTAATGCATCTAAGACTCAGTTCTTACACCTATCAACCCGACAAAATCTTCCACAGGTATACCCACTAATGTTTAATAATATTCAGCTTAATCCTGCATCATCCTTGAACATGCTTGGGGTTTCATTTACTCGGGACTTATCTTGGAAAGATCATATTACATCGCTTGTAAAATCTGCTTCCAAGAGATTGGGTGTGCTAAGCCGACTCCACTCTTTCTTTACCCCTGCACAATAGTTGACTCTATACAGGGGTTTTATCCGCCCCTGTGTGGAGTACAACTCTCATGTGTGGGGAGGCTCCCCACATACAGCTCTTCTCAATAGGGTGGAGTCAAAGGCTTTTCGTCTCATTAACTCTCCTCCTCTTACTGACTCCCTTCAACCTCTGTCTCTTCACTGCACTGTTGCATCTTTATCTCTTTTCTATCGCTACTTTAATGGTCATTGCTCCTCTGAACTGTCTGCTTGCATTCCTCCACCTCTACGACGGGCGCGTAGCACCCGTCTGGCAGCAAACTCTAATCCCTTTTCTGTCCAACTCTCTAATGCAAGAGTTAACCGTTACTCCCAGTCTTTCATTTATGCAATAGGTCAACTCTGGAACTGTCTCCCTCTGTCTGTATTTCCTGCTGAATATGATCTCCAGTCTTTCAAACGCAGTGTGTCCAGGCATCTCAAAATGATCGGATCTTGAATTTGGCTCTCTATCGTATTTTGTTTTTCTCTTGGAGGGAACTATTACTGCGGGCTCATGGCCTTTGGTTCCTTCTTCCTCGCATAAAAAAATATATATATATATATATATATAGAACTGGGGGTAATCTCTCTCTCTCTCTCTCTCCCGTCTTACTAAAAATAAAAAGGCGTCATGGGACTGAAGGGGTTAATTAATTCAGGAGTCTACAACATGCACGACAGACACGACAAAGCCAACAGGGTACCCAACAGGAATGACTGGTCCAAACGGGTTTCTTTTGGCCAGAGAACATGGCAGACCAAAGTGGGACTGTACACCAACACTACGCTGCATCCAACCAAGCAATATTAGTTCCTGTGTACTCCTCGGTAACTAAAGCTTCTCATTAAACTCTTCATGTCGCGCTGATAATGAGGCTGCACAACAAAACAGCCAACAGCAATCACCACCACCACAAACAACAACAAGAAGTCAACATTCATTCAAAGCATCACTACCAACATAGCTGAGCAAACTTCACCAATCACAATACCTCCATCACCACCACTACCACCACCACCACCACCACCAATCACTGACAGCATCACCACCACCATCACTGGGCAACCTTCACCAGCCACAATACCACTATCACTAACCACACCACCACCACCATCACCACCAACCACAACCACAACACGCACCCAAAGGCCCTGCTACTCGGTGTGACTATGCGCTGGTGTTCTGCACTGCACGATCGCAAATGCATCGCACAAATAAGGAAAGTACAGCCGAGGGGAAAAACAACATGACCTCTAGCTCCACGACAATATTCAGAAAGGAGATTGTCGCACTGCACGCTAAACATCATCATTTACAAACTACAACTTTGCATCTTAAACTCTCACCATCATCATCATTTACAAACTACACCCTTGCATATTAAACTCTCATTATCACCATGATATACAAACCACACCTTTGCATATGAAACTCTCATTAACATCAGCATTTACAAACTACACCTTTGCATCTTAAACTCTCATTATCATCATTTACTACTAACCCTTTCTCTAGATCATCATCACACCCAAACTCTCTACTATGACCAGCTTCATCTTATCCCTACTAGTAGCCTATATGATACTGGCAGGATCCAGAACCAACATAATATAGGAGAACTTGCCTACTAGCGGCCAAGCACACACGGATCACATCACCTCTCACTCGCTACTCAAACTTTCGGTATAATGGGAGTAATGCCAAACTATAAAATCCTTAGAGAGTAAAGCCAAAAGGTATTGTGACCTCTTAACTACCTACGATAATATTCACGGCGAATATTAACGTGCCACACACCAATACCAAGGGAATTATCTAGATCTTGATACACGCCATTAATATGCGTCTGACCTCTTGCCCTAAATATCGAAATACACGACACTGTACACATTTCCTCAGTCCTCGCCGTACCACGAGTCGATGACCTCTCTTACTATATTGCATTCACCTTAACTGGGACCAGATTTTCGTCTTTCTGTAGCTTATTTCACGTAGATCAACGGCAGAATAAGACAACACTACGGCTCTGCATCCTTTCCACAGCACTTCTTCGTGACTAGCATCATCTTTTAGTGTAGGAATCTAGTTATATCTCAGCATTCAATATGGAGGGAGGGCAAATCTAGGCCAGGCTGAAGTGAACAGAGTATAGTCCTTCTTGCTACCGCCTAAAAGTGAATGGGTTAAAGATACTCAGTACCATAACCTTCATTTACTCTTGCCAACATCAGATTATTTTATGCTGCTTTGGGAAGACATTTTAAAGAAGGAGGGAGATGGGAAGACACGGGGATAGGAGGAAAGGCGAAGGGGGAGAGCTGGGAAAGAGGTGGGCCCTACGAGAAGAGAGACAGAGGGGGGAAGGAAGGAAGAGGAAAGAAAGGATATGGAAAACGAAGAGAAGGCTGAATAAGAAACTGTGAAGAAGGAATGGAAAGGAAACAGAAGGAACCAGAAGAATGAGAAAAGAGAAAGAGAAGATAGGGAAGGAAGGAGATGGGGGGGCGGGGGTAAGGGCGAGAGGTCATTAGAGGTAAAGATGGTGAGGGTGTCCTTATGTGGTGCGACAAACACTGTGCCTGCCTGCCTGTCTGCATACTTTCCTCCTGCCTGTCTGCCTGCCTGCCTGCCTCTCCGACACAGATGAGGCAGCCGCTTGATGCATCTTTCATAAGAAGACCAGGGGCACGGTATGGTACGCTGAGGTGAGGTAAGGGCGGTATGGTGAGGTGTGGTGAGTTGACGTGAAGAGAGGTAAGGTGAGGAGAGGTGAGGCCAGGAGGTGAGGTGTACAAAGGAGTACAAAGGAAAGCAAACAAGTTAAGCTGCAGTGTGTTGTAGTAATGTTAAAGTAGGATAGGATGAGATACGATAGGACAGGTTAGCTTGCCAGATGAAGCATGGTGTGGTTT
Organism: Coenobita brevimanus; assembly: GCF_032717465.1. Taxonomy (NCBI): domain Eukaryota; kingdom Metazoa; phylum Arthropoda; class Malacostraca; order Decapoda; family Coenobitidae; genus Coenobita; species Coenobita brevimanus. The sequence goes on from NC_137015.1 coordinate 7,103,175, forward strand.
GGGTTGGTTTGGTTGTGATGTGATGCTGTGTGATGGGATGGGGATAGGAGACGAAAAGGCTGACACAGGGTGAGAGGTAACGCTGGTAGAGGTGTCTTTATGTGGTGTGACAGCCTGCCAGCCTGCCTGCCTACCCCTCCGACACAGTACAGTGCAGGCAGGCTGTGTTGAGGAGGTTCCCGCTTGATGCATCATTCATAAGAGGTCCACGGGCACGGTACGGCCTGCTGTGAGTGAGGTAAGGTGAAAAAGTGTCAGGTAGGCTGCTGTGTAGTATGGGTGAGGTTAGGTTATACAGCCTAGCCTAGCCTAGCGTAGCTTAGGATACAATACATGATGCATGGTGTGGTGTGGTGTGGTGTGATGGGTAGGGTTAATCTGTCTGTGAAATGTGATGGTTAGGTTAGGTTAGGTTAGGTTAGGCTGCTGTATGGTGTGTGTGTGTGTGTGTGTGTGTGTGTGTGTGTGTGTGTGTGTGTGTGTGTGTGTGTGTGTGTGTGTGTGTGTGTGTGTGTGTGTGTGTGTGTGTGTGTGTGTGTGTGTGTGTGTGTGTGTGTGTGTGTGTGTGTGTGTGTGTGTGTGTGTGTGTGTGTGTGTGTGTGTGTGTGTGTGTGTGTGTGTGTGAGAGAGAGAGAGAGAGAGAGAGAGAGAGAGAGAGAGAGAGAGAGAGAGAGAGAGAGAGAGAGAGGTTAAAGACTGCACGTGTCCTTATGTGATGTGACAGTGTGGCTGCCTGTCTGCCTGCCCTCCAACAAAGTGCAGTGCAGGCTGACAGTGTAGATGGTGCGGCCACTTGATGCAGCTTTCATAAGGGTAACTATGGACACGGGAAGGTACTCTGGCATAAGGTCTGGAGAAGGTTCATATATACCTTACGCTGGGGTGTGGCTGGGTTAAGTAAGGAAAAGTTTTTACGTTAGGCTGTCTTTTGTTGGGAAGGAATGGGATGGGAAGAGAAAAGAGAAGAAACAGAAGGGAAGGGAAGGGACAGGATGGGATGGAACTGGACTGGACGAAATGGGATGTACTGGGTTGCTGTAAGGTGAAGTGAGATGCTGATAATAACTCTCAATTTCGCGACAATGTCAAGGAACTACAGACTCCCCCTAAAGTATAATAGTCACGGCAACCAATCCTCTATAGAAAATGAACGCCATACACTCCAAACCACTACGTCTACGGCCTCCACGACCCCCTCCGTCACTGTGGTCATCTGCTGCCATCTTAGGTTATTTACAATCACCACACGCAACCCACCCTCGACACCTCACACCTACCGCAGAAACCCCAGCCGCCCAAGTGTTAAGGTATTCAAGATGGGGGGGATATTGACACCATCAGTACATGGGATATTAACACCTTCAGTACATGGGGGATATTAACACCTTCAGTACATGGGGGATATTAACACCTTCAGTACATGGGGGCAATTAACACCTTCAGTACATGGTAATATAAATGGCCTCAGTGCTCTGGAGGGTAACTATTTCAACTCCCTAATCACGAGGGGTTTGGGGGAACTGAGGAAGTCGGAAACAAAATAGAAAAGTGTTAATGTAGTATTAAGTCAGTAAAACAAATTCTCTCTCTCTCTCTCTCTCTCTCTCTCACACACACACACACACACACACACACACACACACACACACACACACACACAGAAGAGACAATAATGGATGAAAAAGATATAACAGACCGGGTGAATACAAACTCAAACTAGAATGCACTTAGACAGCGCACCCCTCTGCCAATGCCACTGCCATTAAAAAGGATCCGGATCCGGATCCGTGAAGATATTGTGTCAAATATAAAGGATCCGCATCCGTTCCCAAATTTAATCAATTGTTCCTTGACCCACGGCCCTCTCTCCCACAAAATTTTATTGAAATTCACTGAGAACTTTTGGAGGTATTGTGCGAGATACATAGGATCCGGATCCGCCCCCAAACTTTAATCAATTCTTTCTTGGCCCACCCTCCCACAAAATTTCATTGAAAACTACTGGAGATATCGTGTGGGCTAACAAACAGACAGACAAACGTAGGTTAATACATAACCTCCTTCAACTTCGTTGGCGGAGATAACAATAATGTATGACTAAAGAAAATACGACTACACTGGGAAAAAAAAAAGTGAAAATAAAAAAGGATTATTAAAAGCAAACAAAAATACAAACAAAGGTAAATACAAAGATAGGTGAATACAAAAGGGACGAAGTTGTAAGAGGGAAAAAGAGAGTACAGGATGTGAATTCAACAGACGAAACTTGAATCCAGTGGACGGAATACAACAAACGCATTCATCAACAGCTTACCCGCGCGCGTTAGGTCAGTCCACATGGCCAATTATTTTCTTGAGTACCTTGATTAGGAATACAATAATCCAAGAGTTAATTCCGACTACTTGAAGTTCGCCGAGGCCCGTCCCATCCACTCCGGTCATCAAATACATTCAGGCCAATTAAGATCAATTCAGGTCCATCTGCGGGATATTTGGTCGATTCAAGACTATGTGATACAGTCTAGTTCGCTTCACCCAGGTTCAGACTTACATACCTACAGCCGTTCAGACTTATATATCTAAATCCGTTCAGACTTATATATCTACATCCGTTCAGACTTAAATATCTACAGCCGTTCAGACTTATATATCTACATCCGTTCAGACTTATATATCTACATCCGTTCAGACTTAAATATCTAAATCCGTTCAGACTTAAATATCTACATCCGTTCAGACTTAAATATCTACATCCGTTCAGACTTAAATATCTACATCCGTTCAGACTTAAATATCTAAATCCGTTCAGACTTAAATATCTACATCCGTTCAGACTTAAATATCTACATCCGTTCAGACTTAAATATCTAAATCCGTTCAGACTTATATATCTACATCCGTTCAGACTTATATATCTACATCCGTTCAGACTTATATGGCTAAATCCGTTCAGACTTAAATATCTAAACCCGTTCAGACTTATATAGCTAAATCCGTTCACTCTTAAATATCTAAATCCCTTCGGACTTAAATATCTAAATCCGTTCAGGCTTAAAAATCTAAATCCCTTCAGACTGAAATATCTAAATCCCTTCAGACTGAAATATCTAAATCCCTTCAGACTGAAATATCTAAATCCCTTCAGACTGAAATATCTAAATCCCTTCAGAATTAAACATCTAAATCTGTTCTGACTTAAATAGCTAAATCCATTCAGGCATTTTACAAACAAATTTTTTCAGGTTTATTGTGCAGATTCAGGTCACATCTCTGGAAAAGTGTACCCAAAATTAACCCTATTATACTCTCTTCACTTTAACTTGGCTCAGATTTTCGTCCTGAAGCAGTTTATTTCACGTAGCTCAGTGGCAGAAAAAGACAATGCTATGGCTCTACATCGTTTACACGGCACTTCTTCGTGACTGGCATCGTATTATACTGTCAATCTTTTTGCTACACCTAAGCATGCAAGACAGGGAGATGGCAATTTTAGGGCAAGACTGAGTAAAAAAGAAAAAAAAATGAAAATAAAAATAAAAATATTAAAAGGTATAGGTCAATGGTTTTCAAGATACGACACTTCAGGTCTTACACATTGTGACGTCATTTTTAACTCCTTCAATACGGTATGACGTCATTTTTAACTCCTTCAATACGGTATGACGTCATTTTTAACTCCTTCAATACGGTATGACGTCATTTTTAACTCCTTCAATCCGGTATGACGTCATTTTTAACTCCTTCAATCCGGTATGACGTCATTTTTAACTCCTTCAATCCGGTATGACGTCATTTTTAACCCCTTCAATCGGTTAAATGACGTCATTTTTAACCCCTTCAATCGGTTAAATGACGTCATTTTTAACCCCTTCAATCCGGTTTAGTGACGTCATTTTTAACCCCTTCAATCCGGTTTAGTGACGTCATTTTTAACCCCTTCAATCCGGTTTAGTGACGTCATTTTTAACCCCTTCAATCCGGTTGTGACGTCATTTTTAACCCCTTCAATCCGGTTCAGTGACGTCATTTTTAACCCCTTCAATCCGGTTCAGTGACGTCATTTTTAACCCCTTCAATCCGGTTCAGTGACGTTAACCCCTTCAATCCGGACATGTTTTTGCTGAGTTGTTATTCCTACCTCCAAACCATCTCTAGCAGTGGAGGGGCGTATGAGAGTTTACTATAACCTCGCCAGCTTGTAAAGTCTCTCCAAGCTGAATAAAGGTAAGGGGACAAGATGAAAAAAAGAATTTACGTAATCAGATTGAAGGGCAAAGTCATTCACATCAATCCAGGTCAATAACGTTAAGTAAAGTGTCAATATAAGGTCCACTGATGCAATGCTTTTTTTATATACCGGTATCTATTAAGGATTTTTAGGAGTGAGAGAAAGGACGGAGAGGAGAGGGGCAGGATGGGTTGGTTATGATACAAGGAGTGATGGGATTTGTAGCTGTAAAAGTCTATTATCTTTACCAGGCTAGAAGAAATATGAGCAGGGTGCTGGAGAGGAGTGGGTGGGATGGTCTGGGATGGTGGTGCGTGATGGGACGGTGGTATTATGGGGGAACGAATCTTGTGAGAGTAAGTGGTGTTGATAAATAGGGGGTATGTGGTACTGGTGGATAGGGGGGTATGTGGTGTTGGTGGATAGGGGGGTTTGTGGTGTTGGGAGACAGGGATATATGTGGTGCTGGTAGATAAGGGGGCATATGGTGTTGGTAGATAGGAGGGTATGTGGTGCTGGTGGATGGGGAGTTTGTGGTGTTGGCAGATAAGGAAGCATATAATGGGTGAGGTGGGTGGAGAGGAGTGGGTGGGACAGACTGGAATAGTGGTGGATGGTAAGGACAGGAAGGGATAGTACAAGGAGCGAGGCGTTAAAGGTTAGATGTTATGGATGTAGGCGACGTGAACAACTAAATACAGGTCTAACAATTACTATAACAGGAAACACGCACGATCTGCTATAATACAACTACTGGACTTTTCAATACGCAGACAAACCACCAAACAACATGACCCAGCGTACAAAGTGTGAATATAAGACAAGTTGCGAGAAGAAAGGCGAATCCAAAGTCCAAGGAACCCTGAGTGCTAAGTTTGAATGCAAGGGTGGGGGTGAAGAGAGAAGGGTGAATCCAAAATCAACATCCGAGGGGCCCTGAGTACAAAGTGTGAGTACAAGACAGGGTGTAAAGACAAAGAGAGGTGAATCCAAAGTCAACGTCCGCCCAGCACACTAAGGAGGAGGGTGGGCCGAAGGGGGATGGAAGGTAGCACAGGTGACACGCGGGGCCATAACTCAGGTGGGAGACAGGTAATTAGGTGACGGGCCCCCACTCTCTCTGCCAACACACACACACACACACACACACACACACACACACACACACACACACACACACACACACACACACGGACACTTTATTACCTGTCCCCTAAACTGAATTTAATTATCTACTCGTGCAGTAATATAACTGAACTACAAAAAAAAAAAAAAAATGGCCTTAGAGAGAGAGAGAGAGAGAGAGAGAGAGAGAGAGAGAGAAACGTTCATCCCTTGACTCATTCTCTAACATCACTTAAAACTTCAGATAACAGGGAAAACTTGTGCAGTCATTTTGTGAATTCGAGGTTCCAGCCCGGTTATAATGTGGTCTGAGATGATCTGCGGAATGAAAACTCGTTCTGCGGAATAGTATAATCTTTTTCGGATGACGTCTTTTTAATTTTGTTTTTGGAACCTCTGAACATCTAAAATTAAACTTATATACATACGGTACTATTCGTTATAGACTGCCTGATAACGCTTTATTTTTTTTTACAACTGTTTTATTCTGTTTTCCTTTACTATTATCCTTCAATCTGAGAACCTTTTTTTATTTATATCTTATTTACTTAACTTCAACCCAAAGGCGCCTTTTATTTCATATGATTTATTTACCTCGGCACCTTCAGACCGTATTTGTAACTAACTTTCTACACATTAGCTTCGCCATCATTCTGTAAAATGTCAGCCAATCTTCTCGCCTGCGGAAATGTATTACGTAAACAACACCAGTGAACTCATTCAATCATAATCATCATTCATGGTTATCCAGCACCATCATCGTCGCCATCATCACATCATCGGTACTGACACCACATTCATCATCGTCATCACCAACACCATCACTTCCATCGTCGTCCTTATAAGCTTCAATTTATCTTTCCATTATCATCCATCATTATCATCGTCACCCCCGTGCGTCAACCCACTGCATGACAAAGGCCGCTCCCAACTTTCTACATTCTTACGTTCTGTTTGTCATCATCATTATCATCATCATCAGTGTGAGAAGCCCAACCCACCGCCAGATAAAGGCCTAATAATTCTCTCTTCAATACGATGACGCCTTTATGTCAGTAGGTTCTCTTGGTGGCATTACAAAAATAAGGCGTCAGTGTTGTGCAGGGTTGGCACATGGGGGTTAACCAGACTGTAATAATAATAATAATAATAATAATAATAACAACAACAACAACAACCATCATCATCATCATCCCATGCTAGGCCTAATCCACTGCTAAACAATGGCCAACTTATCATAATTTTCTGCACTTTGACCTCGTGTCTGTTAAGCCTAAACCAATACTTAACCACTCCACTCCGATTACATTTTATATTCTCATCTACCATTACACTTAAATATTCTCTGGCATGTTATTCTAATCACTCTAGTATCGACACAGTTTGCATTTATAATCAGCCAAGTAGAAATATAAGAAAGACACTAAGATATTTCTTACACCCACGATGATACGAGCAATAAGCATTTACCTAGGCCTGTTCAACCCTCCCATGACTATATCCAAGCCCTTCATGAAAATCTCCTGTTTTTCGTCCTTCATGACCCCCTTTATCGTATTTCATGTCTTATTTTTTGTGCATGTCCTATTTTTCGTATTTCATGTCCTCTTCTTCGTACCGGGTACTTCATGACCCCTTTTTCGCATTTCATGTCCTTTTTTTTTTTTGTATTTCATTTCCTGTTTTTTTTTGCATGTCCTCTTTTCGTAATTCATGTCCAATTTTTCGTACTTCATGTCCTATTTTTCGTACATGTCCTATTTTTCGTACTTCAATCAGACACCTGGTGGCCTAGATAGCAACCCCTTCAGTTCGACGCCCTATCCTTCATGTTATTCTTGCTAACTTTCGACAATTTGTTTTAGAGACACTTTTCGAACCAGACACATTTTAGATCAGTCCTTTATTTACCTGTCCACTACAACAGGTATTGCAAAAGCTGAATTCCATCGTCCAAAGACTGCGTGGATTAATTAGCAAAACGCGTCATTGGACTGAAGGGGTTAAGCACTAAAGTCGAGAAGGTGGTGGTGGGAGGGAGTGTGGATGCTGGTGGTGGTGGCGGTAGTGGTGGTGGTGGTAGGGGGTGAGGATGCAGGTGGTGGTGGTGGTGGTGCTAGGGGGTGTGGATAGTGGTGGTAGTACGGGGGTAGAGGGTGTGGATGCTGGTGGTGGGAGGGGGTGACGATGGTAGTGGGGGAGGGGGTGACGATGGTGGTGGGGGAAGGGGGTGACGATGGTGGTGGAAGGGGGAGAATGGTGGTAGTTGGGGGGAGGGGGGAGAATGGTGGTAGTTGGGGGGAGGGGGGAGAATGGTGGTAGTTGGGGGGAGGGGGGAGAATGGTGGTGGGTGGGGGGAGGAAGGAGAATGGTGGTGGGTGGGGGGAGGGGGAGGATGGCGGCGGCGGCGGTGGAGAGGGTGAGGATGGTGGTGGTGGGGAGGGGGGGAGGATGGTGGTTGTGAGTGGTGATAGGAGTGGTGTGGGGGTAGGGGAAGGCTCCACTGAACTGTTCGTGCCCTTTAGATGGGAGGTTTTTATATCACGTAAGATGCTGACAGGGACGTACGTTGGTCTCATGTCCTTAAATGCCCTGGAGTACAGTAGCCAAACCTCCAGCTCTCCCATGCCCCGGAAGTGGTTATATGGAACGGGCTATTATTTCTCTCTCTCTCACTCTCTCTCTCACACACACACACACGGCTAGTTAGTTTAGTGTGGGAAAAACTTTTAAGCACATTCCCATTAACACCTTCTGCATTTTTTCTTTTTTACTGTGACCGATAAACGCTATTAATCCCCCAGTGAGCGGGGTTAAGCACATCTCCTTCACCCTGCCCTGCCCCTGTAAGGACGGCGTGAGCAGGCGTCCACCGTGGTCGCCTCAAATCCGCCATAACGAGCCTTAAACCCGGCCGTAACGACGCTGTAATGTGAGCAAATTGCCCCCACGCCTGCCCCCTCCCTCCCTGACCCCCTCCCCTGGCCAAATTTTACACCGGGGCCTAATTACCCTATTGTAAAGTGCCTCTGAGTACCGGCCCAAGAGGAGGCCTGCCGGAAGGACGGAGAGGAGGAGGAGGAGGAGGACCTATGACCTATTCAGCAAGTGGACGTCTTTTTATTCTTTCTACCACCAGACGATTTTGTTAAACTCAGTGCATGAACTATTAACCATTTCACTACGAGACGGCTTTTAGTTGAATAAAATGGCCAGGCGGCAGCAGGAATTAAATACAAGGAAGGGGAGAGCAGAAGACCCGCCGACATGTCGTAAAAATACCCCCGCTAATACCAATACACCAGTCCTGTATGAGACAGCCCTAGCATGTATTCAATATGGACGGTGGGTGTTAGCGCCGAAGTGGTGACATGTAGAGGTGTATGGTATGTAGGAGGACTGCTGGGCCTTGATAGCAGGCTGTGAAGCCTATGCCCAGAGTCGGACACATAAAAAAAAAAAGTACACGTGTAAGACGCAGAAGGTGGAACTGGCAGGAGAAGCCGCTATGAACTACTACTACTATTACTACTACTACTACTACTACTACTGTTATTACTCCTCCTCCTCCTCCTCCTACTACTACTACTAATAATAAAATGCCTTGAAGTGGATTCTTTCACAACTGCTCCATCTCTCTTACTGAAGAAGGCCGCGGAAATAAGACAAGCACATAAAGAGGGAGGCAAGGGATCTTTACAGGAGTGACGAGAAATGGGGAAGGGGCATGAATGAGGAGGGGAAAGGGGATGGAGCATGGGTGAAGGGGAAAACGGGGAGAGGTTATGGGGAAGGAGCATGACTAAGGTGAAAGGGAAAGGAGAAATGGGGAAGGAAATATGGTAGGTGAAAGGGGAAGGGGAAATGAGGAAGATAATATGGCAACGGGCTCTAACTGAAGAGGGGAATGGGGAAGGGCCATGAATGAGATGGAGCATGAATGGGGTGCAATGAGGGGAATGGACAACGGCGAATCTGGAGAACAAATGGGGAAATAACTGGGCTGACGATGGGAAAGAGAATGAAGGCTGTCTGAATGCCTGAGGGGGAAGTCGGAAGGGGTAGTGGAGAGAATGGTACGTCTGAGGAAAAGCATGTTTATTGTGAGGTAAAGCCGGAAAAATTTAGTACATTACATTTCGTCTACTCTCTAAAGTCGGATGAATTTAGTACATCAAAATTCGTCTACTTTTAACAGGCGGAAGAATTTAGTACATTACATTTCGTCTACTCTCTACAGACGGAAGAATTTAGTACATTACATTTCGTCTACTCTCTACAGACGGAAGAATTTAGTACATTACATTTCGTTTACCTTAACTTGGCGGATATTGCTGAACATCTGCAGCATGTTTCGTAGCTCAATGCCAGAATAAGACAATATTACGGCTCTATATTATTTCCACAACACTTCTTCGCGACTAGCACCACAATCTAGTTCCCTTATCAACACTACAGTTCAGCATTTAAGATGGTGAGATGGCGATTTTTAAGTCACGCCATATTGGACGGAGTATAACGGACTGGTCGATATGATATATAACGAATATATACAATCGTAAGTACCAACTAGCAAGACACATCAGCGTGTTAAGTATCAGTAGCCATATCTATCAAATCTAATAAGCCTCATTTCATGGTACTTAAATATACCTAACTGTCAGGGTACTAAAATATATCCAAACGACATGCGCGGAGAGCTATTTTTTAAGTGACCCATAATACCGGAACCACTGTTGATAAACAACTGGAATATAAAGAGGTAATACACTGCTATCAATAAACGATTTGAATTACCCATAATCTGTTGCAATAAAAAGACGCGGAAGCAATAAAACAAAAAGTTATTACATTTATCAAGATCAATCATAAATAGTACAACAAAAAGGTGGTTCGTGCCAAGAAAGCCCATAATTATATTTCATTTGATTTGTCTTTCCTTCCTCTGTTCATCTTCTGTAAACAAAAAATAATAATAACAATACGAAACCGGAAACTGAGTACGGAGGCTGAGAGAGAAGTACATTCAATAAAGAAAAAAATAAAAATAAAAACAACACTCGCTCAACAACCTATCTTTACAATCTTCCGTCTCTCTAACTTTGAAAGGTGGACAAAACGTTCTGATACATCCTCTCGTAAAATTCTCATGCTTCTGAATGCCAACTTTTTTTTTTTTACCAACAAAAGATAAAGCAGGAACTTTACACAGTATCTGAAATATCCCCTCAAAAAATGTCTTCATGGAAAAAAGAAAAAAGGCAAACAGTAACAATGCTCACTGTGAAACCACTGACCACAAAGTTTTATTTTCGTTTCTTTTTATTTTTAATCCGGAGTTCATAGGGATGCGTTAGTGCCCTGGTGAAGGTCTATAATTTCGGCAGTGTAAATGGTATAAAAAAATAAAAAAAACTGTGTGCGGGGCGTACGCTGGATAAGCTAAGAAAAAATACCAAGAACCGTGAAAAGATGTGGAGTAACGACACCTGCTAATCAAAGGGCAGGAATCTGTGTGATTAGTCCTGATGGCACGGGGACAATGAAGGAATATAACCAAATCAGTGAGATGAATATAAGTTATGGTTACGATACAGGAGTTAGTTTGAAGGTAGGAGGCGTGAAAGGTAAAGAACGTGAATTGATATGATAATGTGTGTGAGAAAGCTGAGTATGGTCGAAGAGGAACCCAATGAAATGGCATGTGAAGATATGGAAGGATGAAGTTACGAGTATGCATGGCGATACACGTGAATAATGAGTGATGTATGTCTCCCTTCTTCTTCTTCTCCCTCCTCTTCCTCCCTTTTTAACCTGGCAATCAAAGGAAGGGCTAAATTACACAAAGGTAATTTATCAGGTAAAGCACGTTTGTGAAGCTAAGTAATTCGAAGGCCTGAATGATGAGTGAATGGGTGTGTGGCCCACTGTAGCTGCGGCATGCAACGATACCTCTCCTGCTACGTTAATCATTATTCTAGTTTTAAAACAACCCATTAATGATATAATAATAGTAACAAGGTATTGATGACACGACGATGACGATTACCGTAATTAACAAGAAGGTACCAATATTATCAAAAGGAAAATAATCTGAATAAAACAACTTAGGTCTACAAAACTACGATACCACTAATTATGACATACTAAGCAGCACACAACATTAAGCAATCGACTAAGAATAGAGGTCAATTAATTCCTGTTTCTGGATCCTACCCAACCCTTTTATAATACTTGGACCATGATGATGATGATGATGATGATGATGATGATGATGATGAATGACTGATTGATGCTGCTGCTGCTGCTGCTGCTGATGATGATGATGATGATGATGGTGGTGGTGGTGATGAATGATACTGACGATGATGATGATGGTACCAACGACGAATAAAGATACAATACGCGTACCGTACATGAGTTTTTATCAAGAGATCTGTATGAAATGAATAAAACAATAGCTAATCTACATCTCATGTTTTGGCTAACGGTGAAAGTAGGGTAAGTGATGATGATGGTGATGATGACGATGGCGAGGACAAGGACGAGGACAACGATGATAAAACAACGGGTAATCTACAAATGCAATCAATTTTATCAAGATCAACCTGAGTAGGAAACACAGTAAAGATGGCAGTGATAATGACAACGATCAATAAAAAACAACGTGCCGTATGTTATCGTATAAATCAAGAGACCGATAAAAAAAGAAATAAAAAAAACAACGCTGGGGTGATCTGCCACGTCACACTCCATCATCACGAACAGGCTGCCTCTGGGATGATGATGGGATGATAATGGGGATCTAAAGAAGTCTATTATTATATCAAGATCGATAACAAATGGATCAAATTATAAGTGGTGTTATTAACTCTTTCAGCCACCTATGACTCACTGCCTGAAAACTACTACTACTTCTACTACTACTACTACTACTGCTGCTGCTGCTACAACTAATACTAATGAAATCTACTGCCAGCTGAAACAGAATATGTGAGCTGTCCCGACCACTAGAGGGGTAATGACGACAGTATTAAATCTGCGGCTCCTATGACTCACTCTCATCTGCATAACATCTACTGTTAGCTGGCATACCCGAGTTATCCCGACCATGAGGGGGTTACGTGACTTACTATTTACAACGGTGGAAACAGAGTAAGACAATGATAAGGATAATGAACAACAACACGTGGCGTAAAAAAAAAAAACTTATCAGGTTTATCGAAACCTCAATAATAAAGGAAACAATGGGTGATGTGGCATGTCATTATGGTACTTATCGTGGTGGACTGGTTGTGTGTGTGTGTGTGTGTGTGTGTGTGTGTGTGTGTGTGTGTGTGTGTGTGTGTAATGATGTGACTGATAACACAGTGGGCCAGGTGGCATAAGAGGTGACGCTCCTGTAACTAGAGGGGGACTTGCGTCGAATCTTACAGAAGAGGGCCTTAAACGATACATACATGCATACATATTATACTGTGTGTGTGTGTGTGTGTGTGTGTGTGTGTGTGTGTGTGTGTGTGTGTGTGTGTGTGTGTGTGTGTGTGTGTGTGTGTGTGTGTGTGTGTGTGTGTGTGTGTGTGTGTGTGTGTGTGTGTCTCAAAAAAATAGGAAACAAACCTCCACAGAACTTAAGAAATTAGTGTAATCTTCTTCTTGTGGATATCGCCATATTTAAGAAATGCATGCAACTATGTGGTTTAACTGGAATTACACACACGCGCGTGCAGAGAGAGGGGGTGGTGGGGGTTGTAATGAAAACTATAACAGACCACGTGTAATGGGAAGAGGTGAAATAGAGGTCGGAAGTGAGAATGCTGAGGAAAGATTAGACCACGAAAGCGAGGAGGGGATGGACTAAGATGAGGGGGAGGGGGGGTGATGGTGGAAGGGAGGACTGTGGGGGAGTGGAGGTGGGAAGTGGAGTGGAGGGGGGCAGGGGGAAGAGGATGGGGGAGGCCATGGCAGGGGAAGCTCAGGTGGAGAGTGAACTGACTAGGGAGGGGCATAAAAAAAG
>NC_137015.1:7124044-7136544 GCF_032717465.1 Coenobita brevimanus
AATATTATTACTTAAATAATAATATTACTAACTACTACTTAACATCTTTCAAGATCAATACTATTATTTTTTCTTCATTAATTATCTTATCCACTAGTCTCTAAAGATTCAATCTTTATAATCACCTATGAATTTGCTTTATATCAAACACTATCATAACCACTAATACCATTACTATTATAATAAATCTTTAATACTACTATTATTATTACTGCTGTTCGTTCTTATTACTGAAACCAAGTATAATAATATTACGTATTATCAATAATATCAATATACAATATAACCTTCATCGATTATCAAATCATCTTCACCATTATAATATACACGCAACATATAAATATCCTTTTGTCTAGTTGTAACTATATCTAAGTCTATTTTTTGGACGAAATAAAATTATTTCCATTATTATTATTTCCATATTAAAGAAATTAAAAATAACTGAAATACGTAAAATTAAAAGCCAAGGAATGCAAAAATTCCTTAAGACTGACAGCTGCTACCCACGCCCTCATGTAAAACGACTAAACAAACATACAATCTTGGTTCTAGAAATAACTACCGCTGGGATCTCTCTCTCTCTCTCTGCTACCACTGCTGCTTTCGTGTTTACTACAGAAATAAAAGCTACACATTCCCCCACGTCATACTCGTTGTGGCAACTACGTCAGATTGGCGTTACATTTTTTTTTTTTTTAATGGACGAGAGTAATGACCTATTAGTGACCTCTGTGGGTTTTGTACAATTTCTAAGCAATCTAATCCACTGATCATTACAAGTCGGGGGAATCTGTATTACTGCTATTACTTGTTTGAAGGCAGCCTTCGGCGGCCCTTCTGCTCGATGTCAAACGGCCAAAAATGAGTCATAACTCGGGCACCGGTGACCTGATTGGACTGAAAATTATTTTATTCATTTAAACGGTACCTTGCTACAACATAAATTGCGCCACTTGCGCCGGTTTTTGTTGTTGCAATAATTTCAATGCCCACAAAGAATGTGATCCGCCTAAAGGCCACCTTCAGCGGCCTTCGCTCGATGTCAAAAGGGCAGAAATGAGCCATAACTTGGGAACCAGTGGCCCGATTGGACTGGAAATTGTTTCATTCTTCAAGTTAGAGCATTTTAGTGGTAACTTGCTCTAACAAAAATTGCGCTACAATGGGCCGTTTTGTGTGTGTGTGTGTGTGTGTGTGTGTGTGTGTGTGTGTGTGTGTGTGTGTGTGTGTGTGTGTGTGTGTGTGTGTGTGTGTGTGTGTGTGTGTGTGAGACAGTATTACCGCAAACTCTCTCAAGCACAATGACTGAATAAACAATCTTCAATAAAAGTCAACTACCGTTGAGATTCGTTCTGCGTTTTTTCCCGTCTGAAGGAGTTTGTTGAGTCCACGGCCAGGTAAAACTGGGCCGTGGATGAGACGGACTAGTGACCTCAGAGGAGTTAATGGACCTGCGTTATCTTTTTCCTACTTTCTTCATTCTTTTCCAGACTGTAGGTGTGACAGTTTTATTCAGATTAGAAGGCTTTGTAGCATCTCTTCCTTACAAGTTTTTATCAGTAGGCCATATGACTGGTTAATATCATCGTTTAAGTATTTGTACACAATTTTTGGGTGTAATTCAGCACGGAAGTGAATCTAGTTGTGATGGCACGAAGCTATTAAAAAAAAAAAAAAAAAAAGCCAATCTTAGTTCTAGACCCAAATACTTCTTCGATTCGCTATACAGTTTCTTCTTTACTTTTTTATCCGTCTCAGGGAGTTACTAAAAGTGGCGTGGCGATTTCTGGGGATTTCAAGATAATAATATACACTATAAGATGATACAGGATGACCCCAGGGGATTAGTTCTGCTTTCTCCCGTCTGAAGTGAATACCTATCGATAATAATACAATTTCCAAGCACGTAAATCCATACACACCCCACAGGCCTTAGGGAGTCGATGGATCTGATAATGCGCTTGTCCCCCTCCCCCTCTGTCTGCCTGCCTGCCTGTCTGTCTGTCTGTCTGTCTGTCTCTCTCTCTCTCTCTCTCTCTCCCCGACGGCAAGATTCCACAAATAGAGAGTAGATGTTTCAGAAATCTTGTACAGCGTCGAAGCCAACTAATAATCACACTGTCAGCCTCGAGAACAAGCTGACCTAAGCAAGGGCACTGTTTTTCTTTCCCAATCCTTTATTATCTTTAGACACGGTATCTCCTACGATGATGACTTCCTTACTTTACTTTTCTTACTTCATACATTTCTTTGCCTCTCTCTCTCTCTCTCTCACACACACACACACACACACACACACACACACACACACACGACAAACTGGAGCCAATATCGTGGAGGAATCACAGTGTAAGATATATATTTTTACTGTATACTGTTATATAATATTATATGGGACAGACTACAGCAGATATGGAGGTGTGTGGGAGGACTTCATTAATATTTTTATTTATTTTATCAATTACATTTTCACGTATAGAGAAGGGTAAAGATTTGTGAATGGGCTTTTTATTTTCATTTAAAACTATCGATCTATCTATCTGTATCTATCTATCTATATCTATCTATCTATACTTCGGGTGGGAAAGAATGTCAGGGTGATGATGACAATTCTTTCTCTGTTTTTTTCCCCCCTTTAGGTTAGACTGAAGCCAATACGGTATAGATGTCCAGCCTACGCCTTCCCCCCTCCATCCCCAGCCACTCCACCATCCCCACCCCATTACTAGCTACCCTGGAAGCTAATACAAAGCCGGGTGCGATGCTGGTCCACGCTAACGCTACAATCTAAAATACTCCATCTTGCCTCACACCGGACATTACACGTGATTTAGGGCGGCCGTGCTGTAACAAAAAAAAAAAAAAAATGAGAGAGAGAGAGAGAGAGAGAGAGAGAGAGAGAGAGAGACTCAGTGAAACAAATTCCTAATTCACTAACATTTTATATCCCTCTTTCGTCCATTTAACCATTTGCTGGATATTACTATTATTATTATTGCTATTACCATCATCATTACTTCCCACTTCTAAACAATTTTAACATGATACGCAAAAGACGTCAAAACCTAAGGAGCTCTTGCTAAACTGAAAGGTAATTATCAAGTGGGTTAGAATCTCATATCATCAATTCAAAACCCCAGGCAGACAGGTTGGAATTCCTGACACATTATCAAATCGGGTGGAAAGTTGCATCAGTAGTGGAAAATCCCCAGACATATAATAAAATGAGTTGGAATTTCGCTTTATCAGTTCGAAACCTCAAATATGTGAAGGAATAGATGACCATGATTGTACTTTAGGCATTAGAAGTCCTGTCGTCATCTCCAGCTTCTCTCTCTTTTGGCCAGAGATCACATCATCAGTATTATTTGCTGCAGATTCACAAGACCGAGTATCGGAGGAGGAAAAAACCAGGGCAGGCGACAGGACTTATGACGGCGACTGTACATATCTGGGTCTTATCTGCCTCAGGAAAATCGAAATTCTTAATGTAAAGCATCGGAATATGACCATTATTGCGAAACTACAGACAACAGCACAAATATACTCAATTATAATGTTTCCCTACCAAACTTAACGAGATCTTGCAACCATCATCCTCATCAGCATTATCGCCACCATCATCATCATCGACTTTTTTTTTTTTTCCACCTAAGTATGGGATGGACGGGTTGGAATCTCGCTCCATTAGTCTGAAGCCTCACCTTGTACAAGAACCAGTGACCACAACCGTACATGCCTCTCATCTGCGGCAGGCCAATCGAAATTCTGAGCGTAATGGCCCGGTTAACCCAGCTTACAGTTAGGCTCACCCCGCAATTATCCAGCCTTGTTTATGGGTTCATTCTCTCTCTCTCTCTCTCTCTCACACACACACACACACACACACA
Source organism: Coenobita brevimanus (assembly GCF_032717465.1). Lineage (NCBI taxonomy): Eukaryota > Metazoa > Arthropoda > Malacostraca > Decapoda > Coenobitidae > Coenobita > Coenobita brevimanus. The sequence continues at coordinate 7,127,935 of NC_137015.1, forward strand.
CACACTATGGTCGCGTTGGTTTGGTTAGTGGTCGTGGTCATGGTGGTGATTGGGATGGTGGCGATAGAAGCAGATGGTCAAGTGTTGTGAAAGAGGTTAATTATACAAGGCAGGAGAAAGAAATTATGAAAGGTGGGAGAAAAGATTTATGAAAGGTGGGAGAAAGGATTTATGAAAGGTGAGAGAAAGGATTTATGAAAGGTGAGAGACACGATTTAGCTATGAATGGTGGGAGAAAGGATTTAAGAAAGGTGGGAGAAAGGATTTATGAAAGGTGGGAGAAAGCATTTAGCTATAAAAGGTGGGAGAAAGAAGAGGGGTAGTCTATACGGGAAGATAGGTGTGGTAGCGGAGGAGGAACGGGAAAGTGTGATATGGAGGATAAGGGTAAGAGAAAAAGTCAAGGGTTGGTGTTGAGTAATTAAGTGATGTTCAACTCTGTACCACGGTTAGCTGTGCAATGTGGGAGGCAGAGGAGGTGTGGCGCCGGGTGCAGGAGAAGGAAGAGAGGAGTGGTAGTTAGAAGAAAGGTGTGGTGGTGGTGGTGGTGGTGGAGGTGGTAAGAAAATACCTGATAGTCGCGTTTGGTGGGGAAATATAGTTATGGACGGCAGACAAGAAGAGACGTTGATGATCTAATGTGGTGGTGAGGAGGAATGTTGTGGTGGTCTGGTGTGGTGATGGGAAGGATATATGTAATAGTCACTTCTGGTGGAGAAGGTATAGTTATGAACGAGGAGAGGCTGAAGAGAGGTGTGGTGGTGTGCAGTGGTGGTGTGCAGTGGTGGTGAAGTGTGATGATTTGATGTGGTGATGGGAAGGAAATATGCGGTTTTAATATCCGGTGGGGAAGTGTGTTAATGAATGGTAAGAGGAGAGAGAGAGGTGTGACGATCTCATGCGATGGTGAGGAAGAATGATGTGGTGGTGAGGAGTAAAATGTGGTAGTGGTGGAATGGCGTGTTTGTCTTGGTGTGGTGGTGGTGGTGGTAGTGTGGTCGTGGTCTAGTGGTACGTGGTGGCGGTCCAGTGATAAGTGGTAGTGTGGTGGTGATCCAGTGGTTAAGGGGTGGCGTGGTGGTAAACTAGTGGTGTGTGGTGGCGGTCTAGAGGTAAATGTTAGTGTAGTGGTGGTCTAGTGGAAGTGTGGTTATGGTCTAGTGGTAGTGTGGTGATGATTTTGTGGTAATGGTCTTGTGGTAGCGTGCTGATGGTCTAGTGGTAGTGTAGTGGTGGTCTAGTGGTAGTGTGGTTATGGTGTAGTGGTAGTGTGGTTGTGGTCCACTAGCAAGTGGTGGTCTGGTGGTAAGCGGTTGTGTGGTGGGATAGTGTGGAGATGGGGCATCGAACTGTGGTGGTCTCGTTGTTCTTGTTCCTGTTCCTGTTGTTGTTGATGATGTGGCTCCAGGCTCACCAGGGTGGTCTGTGTGGAAGTGGACCCCGATCCACAGACGACTTACGACCACTTCCCTGTCGTTACCCAGGTTGGTTCGCAGGATGGACAAAGACCTCAGAATATTTCAGCGTCCTTTCTATAAAAAATAAAAAAATGCAGAATATTCCCGTGCACCTTGTTCTTCCTGCAAAAATAAATCTTTCTTACGAGAGATGATCATACGTCTGTTCGTGAATCCGAGCCCTTGTCTACGAGTACAAATGGAGAAGAAGCAGGAGGAGGAGGATGTGGTGGTGGTGGCGGTGGAGGAGGTGGAGGTGGTGATGGCGTAGTATGGACATGTGTGTGGGCAGAGCCTGTTTAGATACTGGCTACTCAGGATCAGGTACCGGTATGTTACATATGTTAGCAGACAAGAGTAGTTTCTCACGGTCGAAGACCTTCGCTTCCTGCAATATGGTTCACAAAGCTACTGAAGTAACGAAATGGAGTTGCAAAGTATAATATGACCATTCGCAAGATGCTGAATAAATAAAAACACAAAAATTAAACCGAATATGGCAAAGTATCTCAAGTGCCTGTATTCTCTGCGGTGAACCCTAGAAGGGTATCCTTCGGTCTTAGAGGCCCACCCACCTATTGCCTTATGCTAGTTTCACCTATTTAAAATAGGGGTACCACCTTGACTCTCCCTCTAGCTTCCTGAATCAGTGAGTCATTATTGGTCCTATGTGCGCTAATCTGTATTTCAATTACATCAGCTCCTGGTGGGGGGGGGGGGTTGTCAGACCCGAAGATACCCTGAGAGGTATGGGTGTTGTACCTATAGTTGCCCTAAGTCATGCTCGTGATGGCGAGTTGAACATCAGGCACAAGGCAGTGGGTGGCCCGGAGAAGAAGTCCTATTAATAATGAGAAGTTTTGATTATTAGTTTTCTTTGCATAAATTTCAAAATGATGTTTTTTTTTTTTTTGTTTTTTTTTTTTTGGTCATAAAAAATTTTGCATTTTTTCCCCAAAAATTTGCCAATAATAGTTAAACCTTGAATTTCTCCAGTTTTGCTTATTAGTCGGGTAAAACATAGGTGAAAGTTACTGTGTACCATTTCTTGTCGATAAACTGGGCATACATGAATTTTCATATTTTTCCTACCGGGTCTGACAGACCCGACGATACCCTTTTTGTTACTCATTTCCCAGGATACCCTTCCATGGTTAAGGCTGCTCCCTAGTATCTCTTCCTTCGTGATATGCTGTTGGATACGGCTGGTTCATATCAAATTTTGTTATTCATGGTGAGTAGGGTGGTATCTGAATTAAAATGACACAGAAAAGGACAGTAAACAGCAATGAGCAAAATAAATCGCTTAGGAAGAGGAGTCAGGGACGTTCCTTAATCGACGAGAAGCGGACCAAGGACTGTATTCTGACTAATGCCATCCGATTTCTTTTTTCTACTGGATGCCTCTTGGACTTCAACACTAGACGATTCTGTTCATCTAAGAAAACTCTCTCTAATCTTATGTAAAGCAACTTTATCTATCTGAGAAAACCCTGGAACCAAGAGTTAAAATCCTATGAATATTTGTATGGCTACGACCACCTCATGGGGCTATTTTCACTTTATATTTCTTTACCATGCGTTTTTTACTGCAAACTGACCTAAAACTGTCACCTCTTTATGCTGAATGCTCAGCTGTAACAACAGATTATTAGAATATGATGCAAGTCACAAAGTTGTGCCATGGAGAGGATTTTGAGCTGTTGCATTGCCTTTCGTTACCACTTAGCTACATGAATTAAACTTCAAAAGGACGAAAAGTTGGGCCACGTTTGTGAGAAAGAACTATAGCCCTTTCTGTCGAGGTGGTGTGGAGTACCGGACGAGGCCAGGTGATCATTGGGCAAGGCGTACCCCAGGACACTGTACTTTCTCCCCCAATCTTACTGTACCTCTTCCACTCACACATTTGCTCAACAACCACGGGTCTTAGTCTAGTGGGGTAGGAGGCTCTATTAGCACCCGTTCCTTACCGTGTTTATTACTGGATACCAGTACTGCAAGCTAAATTTCTCCAGTAGCCAACGTTTTGCAACCTGTGCCGTGACTGATTTTTCATGTCCGAGGTAAGATATAGTAGTTTTTCAGTACCATCAAACTGCATATAACATACATGATGGCAGCAAGAATTTGCCTGATGGTGATAATGCGGTGACAGAAGAGGAAGATGTGATGGAGAGCTGAAACAAATGTGTAATTAAAAGAGGTGTGATTGGAATGCTGTATTAAGATGAGGGCTAGTGTGGGGTGAGAGCTAGTGTGTGGTAAAGGGGGAGGGGAGGGAATAAGGACTGATGGGTGAGAAATGGTGTGAGGTAAGGGCTTACGAAGGCTGGTTTAAGAACGGTGATAGTTCGAAGTGAGGAGTAGAGTGAGGCCAGGGTGAGGGCTGGGGACAAGCCTAGTAAAGACTGAGTGGTGAGGGCTGGTAAAGTTGAGGTTTGGTGAGGGGTAATGGGAAGGGCGCAAGGGTGAGGAATACTGTCCTCCAAGGTAAAGGCTGGTGCAAAAAGTGTAGGTGAGAGGTTTAAGGGCTGGTACGGGACTGGCTAGAGTGAAGGCTGGTGATGTAGGTAAGGGTTGATGAGGTGAGGGGCAAGGGAAGGGCTGGTGTGGGGAGAGGGTTGATACAAGATGAGAGAGTGCTGGTAATAGACTAGCCAAAACGAGACCAGGTGGAAGAAGTAAGGTTGTTGTAAGGAGAGGGTTATTGAGGTAGAGATGGGCGAGGCGAGTAGTAACGGCTGGTGTGATGAGGACTGGCAATTATAAAGACTGTGTGTGTGTGTGTGTGTGTGTGTGTGTGTGTGTGTGTGTGTGTGTGTGTGTGTGTGTGTGTGTGTGTGTGTGTGTGTGTGTGTGTGTGTGTGTGTGTGTGTGTGTGTGTGTGTGTGTGTCTGTGTGTGTGTGTGTGTGTGTGTCTGTGTGTGTGTGTGTGTGTGTGTGTGTGTGTGTGTGTGTGTGTGTGTGTGTGTGTGTGTGTGTGTGTGTGTGTGTGTGTGTGTGTGTGTGTGTGTGTGTGTGTGTGTGTGTGTGTGTGTGTGTGTGTGTGTGTGTGTGTGAGAGAGAGAGAGAGAGAGAGAGCGTCGACGGCTGAGCATCAAGATCACACTGATAAGACCCTTTGTTAGTACGTCTGGACCCGCTAGCTCTCTCTCCCTCTTACTTACCCCTCCCCCCTCCACCCTCTCAACTAGCCTTGCCTTGCTCCCTCCCTATCTTTCAACTCTCTCTCAGACAATTCCATGTACTCTTTATCTCACCATAACTAACGTACACAAGCAATATCTTAACTTTTGGACAACCTTCTCTCACCTTCATACACGTCTCTCTCTCTCTCTCTCTCTCTCTCCTTCCCCGTTCCCTCACCTTCCCTGCCCTCTCCCTCGCTTCCTCCTCCCTCCCATAAATCATGCCTAAGTTATTACCCCTTTCATTTCCTAGCCTTTCACTTCCCTCCTTCACTCCATCCACGCTCCTACCTTAACATCAAAGACAATTACTATTCCCTCGTGCGTAATCAATCTACGGTATCCATCAAACTATCTACCTTCCTACCTTCTTATCTATCTATCCACTTACATATCTCTCTGCTTACCTGTCTTTCTACCTACCTACCTACCTGTTACATCCTATAATATATACTCACGTGTAATCAAGCTGCGGTACGTCTGCCTACCTACCTATATATTTTATCTACCTATTGTGCCTACTTACGTACCTATCTACCTACCTATCAGTCTATCTTTCAGTATATATTCCATTAATCTCTCATAATCAATCTACGGTACCTATCTATCTGTCTATCTGTTCTGGACATCTATTCCTTGGTACGTAATCAACGCATGATATCAAGGTATCTACACATCTCTGAGTACATGCATCTGTGTAATCTGTCCATCCACAAATCCACCCACTCTTTTATCTACTCACCCACCTATCTATCAAGCAGGCCACTAAGAATTCTGGGCAGTCTCCCCAGCACGCCATACTCTCACACCTACAATCTTTCAGCACGTAGTCTTAGGGTTTATCCATCCCTCTCTCTCTAGCCTTACCACTCTCCTCCACCCACAATGCTGGTTCACCCTACGTAATTATTCATCTAGCTTTATCCATCCACTCGTTTCTAGCTCTCTGTCTTCCTCAAACCACAGTCCTATAAATCCTACGCAGTTATTCTTCTAGCTTTATCTATCCACTTGTTTATAGGTCTCCTGTCTTCCTCAAACCACAGTACTATATATACTACGTAGTTACAATTCATGCTTACTCCATCTACTTGTTTCTAGCTCTGTCTTCCTTACGCCACAGTACTATACAGTCCATTCACCTCATCACACTCGCTTCCCATGCAAATATTATATTCTTCCATACAACTCCCATTCACAACATTCCACTACAGTCATAATCCCAAACCTGTTTCTTCAAGAAGGCTTAGATTTATGGCCAGCTATCGACTGCACGCGGGTGGTTAAGACAGACATCTTTTTTTTTCTAAGCCTGACTCTTCCCTTCGAATGACCCGCACGTCAATGTTAAACCCAGGACCCAAATGATACTGATGGGTGTAATGAGACATGAGGAAGCAGTCTGTGCCCAAATATGAGTGAGTTTTACGTTTTTTTTTTTTTTCTCTCCTTCGTTATGGATCTGACACCAATAACTTTTACTTCATATTTTTTTTCCACTTTCTGGTTACCACGTCAAATAACTTTCACTTCACTAACACTCTAGGAAAACTTTTATATCCCGTCACACTGTTTTACGTAGGCAAGAGTGTGAGGTGAGGTTATAGTGCGGGTGAGCTGGGAAGGCAGACGAGTAAGGACAGCAAGACCGGAGGACGCATGAGCGAAAGAAGCGAGGGGCAACACAAGTACAGTTACTCAAAGCTTCGAAGAAACTGAAAGGACTATATTTTCTTGGAGTTGAGAATGTAGATGTGTAAGGAAAGTAAGAATGCAGAAACTTTAGGGGATAGTCAAATAACAACTACCGATGTCGTTACCAACAAAACTGATCAAGCGAACGTTAGCAATGTTTCTCCAAGAATTTCAGTTAGTCTAGTAAAGCTGGGCAACTAATAATTCTGGCAGACATAACATTACCTTAAACACTTCAAGACGATTATTCTTACTACTACTATCACTAGACGATTTTATTCTGCTTCGATGTGTGGTAGTGGAGGTGCTAGTAACAAATGCCACCACCACCTTCGCAACAAGGGGTCTTTCCTTACCTGATGGTAATCATCTGGTATTAATAAGAATTAAATAAACGCGTCTATGTATACTGGCAGAGTTAAATGAAAATATATATATATATATATATATATATATATATATATATATATATATATATATATATATATATATATATATAACGTATGGTTACTGAGACGCAAAACAGTGGTAAAAAAAAAACTATTCCATAAGGTAAAAACACAGCGAGAGTGGCGAATACTTTTTTGCGGACTGTACGGTGAGGTAGTGAGGGAGGTGGAGGCGTGCGGAGGGTCAGGTTTAGGAGACAAAGGAATGCAGGAGGAAGGAATGCAGACAAGGAAGAGATTCGACACCTTCGCTAACAACACCACATTTTTTACTTTATTCTAGTTCCAACAAGGCGATTTTACGCGTCTTAGAGACCTACTTCTCCTCATACAGAAGTCTGTTCCGTACCTAACCCCTAAAGTACGGAACGTATCTTTGACACAAACAGCGCGCGCGCGCGCACACGCACACGCACACGCACGCACACACACACACACGGGGTATACGAAAACAAAATACACACATAATCGTACTCAGGGGATTAAATCCTTGAAAACGGCCAGAGAGTTTTCGATTACTGTGAATACCGGTTTCTGACACTCGAGGATTATACACACTCCCCAGAATGTTAAAGAAGGTAGAGAAACAAAAGCCAAGAAACTGAGACTACACCTGCTAGTACGATGATATGCTATGGGGTTATATAACTTGCCTACCTCGAGAAAGAACGAGTGAAACATAACAGCTTAATGCCTTCTATATTTTTTTTTCTATCTCCATGCCATTTTATCTAGCTTGAGAGGCTTTTTCAAGGGGTATGATACAACCTTCTTTATCCCTTTTATCACTGAGGGGTCATCCTAAGCACCGGGACAGAAGCAAGAACAAGCTTTAACAATACGACACAGAATACAGCCATAGTTCATTCCTCTATTGTGGAACTCAAAACCACAGATAAACAAAGAAATTCATATTCCTTCACTGTGTTTCCCTCCCACCGAGTTAATGCACTTGTCACAATGAAGGCACACTACTTACCTCCCTTGCAGAAGAACAATACAGCGACAGTCAACATCTCTTACCTGAAAAAATAAAAATAGAATTAGGAGAGATAAACATAAAGGGAACATATTTAATCTCCGCCCATGTCTGGTGACAACTGCAAAAAAAAAAAAAAAAAAAAAAAAATCATATCTATAAAAGTCAAAACAAGAATCAGGGATCATTAGAGTTATGGCAGCAACGATTTTTTTTTTTTTGCATCTCTATGAAACAATCAAAACAATATTCATGAATCATAAGAGAATCTGAAAACCCTAGAATTCGACTAATTTTTCTCTTCGTTAGCAACCATGATTCTATTTAGCTTAAGAAAGATAAAAGATGATGGAATGGCTATACACAATCACCGCTAACCCCTTCACCAAGACCGTTTTCCGAAGGTGAATTAAATCGTCTGAAGGTGGTATATTAAAAAATTCGAGTTGCACGGCTTGAAAATATTAGGAAAAGTCTACAGTATTGCATGGTGACTATGGGCAAAGACAGTTAATGAGGCAAAGGCAGATTGTTTTAACGCCATTACCAGGTTCTTTGATGGAGGAAGAGCAGATGGGAGAGGTGATAGGCTGACGTAGAAGTGTGGGTTAATTATTGGACCAAAACAAAGCTATCATACCACCAAGGCTATTTTGTCTACATCAAACCAGGTTCTCGGAAAGGTACGCGCGAGAACACTGGGTGGGAGGAGAAGATAAGAAAACAAAATGTACGTCTGGTTACAAAGCCGCATTATTGGGAAAGAGAAAACTGCGTAGACAAACAAAGTTATACAAGCACACCGGTATGCCAAAGGTGAAATTTAGGAGTGAATGTAA
>NC_137015.1:7141544-7184044 GCF_032717465.1 Coenobita brevimanus
TACAGTACAGATGAAATATTCTTGTCACGTTTACTACAATACTTGCGCTGACGTCTCACCAAAGGCCCGCTCGCCAAAGATAACAGTTTCGTACTCTCGTTAAGACTTTTTCCCAAGAGTCAGTGTTAAAACTATCTCGTTATCTCGTTTACCCTACCAGTTAATGTGTTAAAACTATCTCTAAAATACATCGTTAACTCTTTCAGCAAACCTGTTACGATGGTAAAACTATCTCGTTATCTCTTGGTGGTCGCATTATCGCGCTATGTACACCCGCACAAAAATCATTCGGCACCTTAGGGTACGATGGTTGTGAAGATGAGCAACTTCCGCAGACGCACATGAGTCTATAAATGTGGTGCCTCAAACCATATACCACCCAGTAAGTGAATCTTTTTGCAATTTTGAGTTCTAATAATTACCACTGATAATATCTGCACTTATACATACAGGATGCCCCATATATCATAAAGCTTCATCCCTGTTTCAGAATGATACGTGCTGTAAGAGTGCCGGATAATTTTTGTGCGGGTGTACATGATGCTGGCTAACTCAAAACTAGGTTATTCAGTTGTAGAAAATCCATTCCAGGCAAAGTGAGGAGCAAAATATGCTCCTCTGCACTCTCATGACAGGATGAGGTGGGATCAATCAAGAAAACAATTATAGTAGTAGTAAGGGTGGTGGTAGTGGTGGTGGTGGTAGTAGTAGTAAAATAATAATAATAATAATAATAATAATAATAATAATAAATGGATGCTGTGCACATACTTTTGACCAGCCGTTTTTCTATTTTACTGAAGGACACCACCTGAAACCAGCTTCTCTTTCTCTCTCCTGATATCACATGTACATTAAAGCCCAAACCGATCTCCTCCTACATACATATATTACAGTTTCTTCCTACCCTTATCTAACTCCTTGCTGTCATCATCATCATCATCATCATCATCATATCGCCATTACAACATTATCCCATGCTTTGTAAACCATATAAACTTCAAATTATAATGATCTTATTATGTCATTATCATAAGCTTACTTCCTACTTTTTTTTCAGTCCATCATCATTATCTTCATTAATCATTTTCCCGTTCATACACCGGTATTCTTTACTTGTTATCTCATCATCACTATTATCAACCGAACCTTATTTCCCCCTATTATAACTGGGGTGATCGGGGTCCAGAAAGCGGAAGAGAAAAACACAGAAGCATAAGACACTATCATCAGAATGCATCGTCATCATCATCATCCTATTTGCTACTATTATAAACTGGAGAGGGCAGGAAACAGGAAGAGGAAAGCACAAACTCGAGAATATTTTGCATCAGGAGTCCCAGTAAAATGGGCCATACATTCATTCACTCATTATTCAAACCTATGGAATCATAACTCCTGCTCCTGCTCAAAATCATCATAAACCAAAACAACAACTACCATCATCACCATTTATCACCACCAGCACCTTCAGCATCATCATCATCAATCATCACCATCACCACCCTCATCATCATCATCATCATCATCATCATCCTAGTACCCAGTGAAACAGCCCCTTCTTTTATCGTAACTCATTATTCGGGTAAGACCGGAAACAGGATAAGGATCTTCTCTCATCGTAATATCGAATCCCGCCTACATTATTACCATTAGCTATTATCCCATCCCTACACCTACTAACAAACAGGGTGGGCGAAATCTGTTAACAAGGAAAGTCTCTTAAGCAAAAAATAAAATAAATAAATAAAATGTAGAATGTACGGTATATCATAATCCTCCTCCCCCTCCTCTTCCTCCTCCTCCTCATCATCATTATTCCATACCTATATCCCACCAAAAAGGGCAGGCGGGATCTATTACCAGGAAAAGGAAATTCCCTTACATAATTTAAAAACTTCCCCAATCATGAGTAGTTCCCAGACCCACTTACCCAGCCCAACCCCTCCCACACAGTCTTACTCTCACTCAGCCATAACACAGTATTCCCACCCTAACACCCTGATACTGTCCTGAGTTGTATATTGCTGTACCGTAAGTCATTTCAGCTCTAAGTGGTCTCTTCCTATGATGACTGCTATTACCTTACTTACTACTTACCCTACCATTCCCTATTCTACCCTACCCCATCTTTCCCCACCCTACCCTCACCTAATCTAACGTAACCTATCCCAATACTATCATAACAGCGATCTACCTATGCTAACCAACATCTAAGCGCCCTAATCAGCTCCAGTAGGGATATATACCCCAAGGCTGTATTCTCGTCAACTTAGGAGGCTCTGGAATAATCACACCCTTATTCTAAACTAATTATTGTGCAATTATTAACACTATTTTTGCACGAGGGTGGCCTATAATTCTTTCATTTGCATAGCTCACGGCACGGAGAAGTGATGTTGCAGTAAGACTCTCTCTCTCTCTCTTTCTACGGTGCACACACACACACGCACATACTCGTCTTAACTCGTCGCACCGAACAATGCCATCCCCCCCCCTCTCTCTCTCTCTCGTGTGTGTGTGTGTGTGTGTGTGTGTGTGTGTGTGTGTGTGTGTGTGTGTGTGTGTGTGTGTGTGTGTGTGTGTGTGTGTGTGTGTCCTACCAACTCCTACCAAGCCCCCTCATCTTGCCCCTTCACGCCTCACTGCCCTCCTCCACACCCACTTTATCTCTTGCACGACTCCCTCCGTAACGTTCTGTGGCCGCGGCGGGATGTGATGCGCCTCGCCTTGAAGAAGATGGCATTTCCATTCTCATTGTCCCGCCGACCCGACCCGACCCGACCCAACCCAACCTCATGCAAAGACTACTGGATGATGGCGCTGGGTGAAATGGCATGTGCACTCATAAAGATGGGTAGGGAGGGTGAGAAAGAATGCGCACACTCAAATAATTAAGTGTGTGTGTGTGTGTGTGTGTGTGTGTGTGTGTGTGTGTGGTCACTTTTACCTCATTTCCTTCACTGTACAACACTTCCCACACACATACGTACACCACCCACACTGGAGGCACAGAAGAAAGGCTGCTCTAATGGTATCGACATTATGTATCACACACACACAGTTGATTTCATGCCCATATTCAGCAAGTAATTTTCAAGACAATAACAAGTATACCAGCAACTTTCGTCACATCTAACTGTACACATAATCCTACAAATACCCTCGAAGTACAGGAACACAAACACGTAGAAGCGACAGACCTAAATACCACTGAGACAACCCTTGGAATGAAGCCTGCTCACATTAAGTTGTAGGGTATTTCAAAGGTCACCATCATCGTCAGTTTTTAATTTTTTCTTGGTCACGAAATGCCTTACAATACTGTTCCTCGCCTAACATCGATTCGTTTTTACACATTTTACTGAGAGCGAGACCTTCAGGCGTCACTGCCCGTCACCGTCACTCGACAAGAAAAATTATTGATCTAAAGTTTATTTGTGAAAGAAATGCGAGGGCCACACGATGTCCTATCCGATGGTGTGTTTTATTTAGCATTCTTAATTCTTACTCTCTCCAGACATTTTACTCAGCCCATAATATACTTTCAGAACGGGAGGAGTTAAATATAGTCTTACTTGACGTTTTCAATACTACGCTGAATATTATTGAAATCCTTGGATATAACAAGGGGGGGGGGGTGAGGGGGTTAGCTTGGCCAAACTGGAAAATACGTCACCGGAGTGAAGAGTTTCAGGTTCTGCACACTCCTTATCTTATTCGTCCAGTCTCCCCAAAATCTTACTAATAACGGGGAACTGATTGTACGTTTGTGTCAATTTTTATAACAACATGGCATTGCTTGAACATCTGTGTCTAAATCAAAGTGGTGGGTGTTACCGTTTCACCCACTCGCGTCACACCTGAGAGAGTAAGACCTTGAGGCATCACTGAGCGTCACCGTCACCGTGATCACCACCTGCGACTTCCGTAGAGAGGCCTTGATGTGAGAAGGCTCGAACCGAGTCACACATGAGACGTGCACACATGCATGCAAACGCGCGCGACACGCACGCACGCACGCGCACACACACACACACACGGAATACCAAAATGAACAAAAACAATACGGTATTAATAAATACCATATGAATTCTGTCTCTTGAATGATGAGTGAATAGGGGTGTTAGTGCTAAGCTGAGTAATGAATACATACGTACACAAACAACAGGTAACAACGGCTAACATAAAACCCCACATAACCCACTGCGAGGAGTAGGGGTCCAAGGTTAGGCTATCATGGTCCAGATTACATTAACCTCTTCAATCTTATGGTGTATTTATGTATTTAATCTCTACTTCCAGACGATTTTATTCAACTCAGGGGAGATTTTTTACAACAAGGGGATTAGATATAGGCGTTATCAATCCATCTCTGTTTTTCCAACGCCAAACAAAATCGTCTGGAGGTGAAAAGTAAATAGAATATCATCGAGCTGTAAAGTTTAAAGGTTACATAATCGAAAATCTCCAGGCACCTCCTGCTGAATCGAACCAGTGCACACAACACAACCTTCACGCATACCGGTGCTTTTAATCTCTCTCTCTCTCTCTCTCATAAATTTCTTCATTTTGCCAAGATATTCCTGGTCACACACACACGCAGCCTCTCTCCCCGTCTTTCTTATTAACGATTTTCCTGGTCACACTCTTAGCAGAAGCCCAGACCACCCAACTGTACCCTTCACCATCATCATCATCATCAATCATCACCATCATCATCGTCTCTCTCTCTCTCTCTCTCTCTCTCACACACACACACACACACACACACACACACACACACACACACACACACGCACAGCACCAAGACCATCACTGTTGCAACACCTCTTGCCGTAATACCTTCTTTCATAACCTCTAACATTAAATAAACTATATATATATTTGGATTTGTTAACATATTTTGTTAATTATTGCTTCTAGATTTTATCCAAGTTAGGAAAGATTTCTAGTAATGATGAGGTTAATGATGGTTATATCCAAGCCCTCTTGTAGGAAAAGCATATCCTAACCTGAGAGCAAGATAAAGAAGCCATCGATGTGAAAGGGTTAAGAATGAACAAGAAACTATGGACTTTATAAAAGGTGAACTGGATGTGACGAAAAGGAACCTGGATTTAAGTGAAGGGTAAGTGAGGTTGTTGTTACTGCTACTGTAGTTGTTGTTGTTATCGTTGCTGTTGATGATGATGATGACGATGATGAATGACAATGACGTGAGAGGGATGATGAGAGCTACCCATTCATTTCGATGCTACTCCTTTTCTGCAAGACAATTATATTCTGATGACGTAAGATCTCTCGTAGTAATTTCCTTCACCTCGTCAGCTCATCTTTATACTGTATTTAATTCTGCCATCAAATAGCCTTATGCAGCTTGGGGGCCACCTTTCGAGAGTGGTAGTAACGGGGTTCATGATAAAGGGATTAACTGATAATTTCAAAACGATTACGCCTACTTTGATCTTACTCTTGCAGCCAACAGACAACTGTTGTCAGCTTTGTGAACTGAGGCTGGATGTATCTTTCACTACGTCCTTCACCACCAAAAGCCTCTCTAAGTTCAAAAAAATTAACTAGATGTGGCAAAGTTCCATCCTTCTGTCATCCAATCTTTTTTTAACCCGTCAGGAGCGTAGAGGCCCGAAGCTAGACTACTCAGTCCCAACATTTAAGGGTGACCAGCCTCCCTCGCCCCTGATGTGGTGTTACGTGAAAAATGGACTCCAAACATCGAGTACGGTACACTTTCACGGACCCCGATCTGATTGCCACGCCCTATCTCACTATCACCAGGCGTCATTTAGCCATATGGTTACCAACCAACGTACTAATGGCTTCCACAACAAGAAAACATTGGCCTGTCACTCAGTGTAGAGTTGCCTTCAGGTTGCACTGCATCTAATAAGTAGATAGTGAGCGCCTCCATCCTTCATTTAAAAAAAAAAAAAAAAAAAAAAAAAAAAAGTACCGAAGCTATTAAGGCAATGGAAGAGTAAACGTGGATGTGGTTTGTGGGCAGTTAATGGAAGGTACTAAGTCTCCCACGTATCAGAAAAGTGGAGGAAAGAGATGATTAATGTGGTTACCATTATCTTGGCGGTGGAAATGGTGCGCTGCGCTTGGCTGGCTACGGATGTGGGTGGTGAGGCGAGGTAGTTACGGCTTTAGCTGCGGGGATAGTGCTGGCGTGAGTAACTCTTGTGCAATATAGACACTTCACACATTATGGCTACGCTTCACTCACAGCGTACAAGGACCCAAGTCGCTTTCTAGGCAACCGCGACACTAAATTTAACCACGTGTGTAAACAAAACATTACTGGTATTTACGAATATTATCTAGAAATTCGAATTATATATATACAAAATTTTATGTATCTATGCATGTCTTGTAATACACTATCAGTGATCAGGGGTAATTTCTTGAAGTTGATGTTACAGAAAGCACAACCAGGATGTGGGTGGCGAGGTGAGGTGTTACGGCGGTAGGTCTGGTGGTGCTGGCGTGAGCAACTGTTATGCAATATGTAAAGTTCAGACATCTTGGTTGCACATCGCTTGCTGCGGTAGGGGCCACGGTGTTCTCTAAAGGGCGGCGCCAAAGACAACAAAGTACTATTTTTAGATCGCGGTAAGTGTCTGTCAAAACCATACCGGACACTACTGCTCACAGATGAATTACTGATGCCGGTACTTTACGAGAGTTTCGATCCATCGCGTGAAGCCCTTCGTGCGATACAGCAAAACCTCTACCAGCTGGAAAGTTCAAAATCTGGGGATTGGCTTCGCACGGCACCGGCAAGACCAAAAGGAAACATGGTATATTCAGTACATCTTGGTCAAAGGGTCAGGCGCACTTCATCCTGCTTCAGTGCCGGGCCCAAACTTTATAATGACTACGGTAAACAATCTTCCACGATCCTCCCTTAGTGTGTGCATGGCCTGGTTTATTGGGCAACAGAGGGATGACACTTGAAAAAAAAAAAAAAAACTGGTTGGTGGGGGGCGCCCAACATCCACTCACTCGCTACAGAGTTTCCTTTAGGTGACAACAGTTAGTGACAAAATTATAAATTTGTTTCTGTGCTCCATGAAACCATTCACTACGTTCGGTGGAAAACATAAAAACAATAAATGTGCACCTGGCAGTGTAGTGTAGTGAACTGAGGCACACCGGATGTGGCAGATAAGGGTTCAAGTCCATGGAAATATTGGGGTTTAGTGCTCATATAATGCCGCTCAGTGATGCGTAACTGGTCACCCTCTCCTTGAATGCCAGACTAATTTATCCACCCTGGGACCCTACGCTCCTGACAGGGCACTAAAAATTATGGCTGAATAAAGGAACCCGGTATTTTTAACGTATACTACCGAAACTTGTGGAGTAGTTCCGTTAGATGTGGCAGGTCTTCGGAACTCTGGAAGATGTGTTAGTGACCTTAGAGTAGATGGGGTAGTTGTGATGCGTATAGTAATAATTGTGAGGGAAGGTTTGGTAGTAGTACTGAAGACAAGTGTACTTTAGTAATGAAGACAGGAGGGGCAGTGGTGAGGGTAGATACAATGGCAGTAGCTAGAAGTAACATAATAGTGGTACTAGGTGTGGTAGCAGTCGCAGTGGTGGCAGCAGTGGTTGTGGTGATGGTAGTGGTGGCAGCTGTTGCAGTGATAGTGTGGGTACATGCGGTAGTGATAGAGGGGATAGGTATAATAGGGGTGATGACAGGTGTGGCGACAATGGCTGAATAAATGTCGTAGCGGTGGTGGCAGGTGTGGAAGTACTGACAACGGGGGTGGGTGTAGTAATGGTGGCCGAAGGTACGATAGTAGCCTAATGGTGGCAGGTGTGGTTGCTGTGGTAGTTGTGGGCGTGGAGGGTTAAATTAAGGGAAGGAAAGGGGTGGGGTGTGAGTGTGTGGGAGCGAGCGAGGGTGGCCCACTATCGACCAAACAATGAAGATAATTAAGTACAGTTCCGGCCGACATTGCGCCATTTGGACACGCGATAAATCAGACACCACCACCATCACTACCCTGTCACTACCGCAAGGCTACTACACAACACTCGACCACACTCCCAAAACATAACGTGGAATACAGAATTTTTCTTCCTTCGCTAACAGATCCCCCTATACAGAATAATATCGCCTAATGGGAGGAAGACTATGAAAAAAAAAAAAATGTATTTTCATTTTACATTAACTCTTGGCCTTCAATTACTTTCCTCTACTACTTTTTTAACACAGCTCGATGAGAGAAAAATATAATGTAACAGCACTACATCCACCCAACAGCACATCTTTGTAACACTGGGTATTGTAGTATTAACCTGCTGTTACAACTCCGTATTGAAAATGAAAAGATGGTAATGTAGCCCATATTATTAAAAAAAAAAAAAAAAAAAAAAAAAGGAGTACCATATACCATAACGTAAGCCCACCTCTTGCCTAACATTCATACACACCATCAAACTGGAAAATCTAACCTGTAACAATAAGCTTTTTACCCATCGCTATGAGATTATCCTTAGCTGAATACAGCTGCATATACGGTAACTAATTCGTCTATCTTACATTCAACAAACATTTTCGTCTTTTTGCAGCTCATTCTACGTAACTCTGTGGCAATAAGACAATACTACGGCTCAGCACTTTTCCTTAGCACTTGTTTGTAACTAGCACTATGTTTTGGCGTTAATATCTAGTTACAGGTAAATATTCAAGGAGAAACGGTAATTTTAGTCGAAGTCAGAGTAGTCCATGTATAATAACTCACATACACAACTTTAATTAATCACTTCAGGACAATGACGTCTTTCACATTCTTGCTACTTACAGACGTGTACATTCAACTTGTGAATTATTGAACTGGAGAGCTGAAAATAATGCTCGTTCATCCTTCCATACGAAATGTTTTTCATGTTTTTTTTCTTTTTATGCAAGAAAGGAACAAAAGAACGGAAGCCCGTAAGATTGTTCCCTCAATGAAAAAACAAAAACAATGCAAGAGGCAAATTAAAACACAGTAGACGTCGCTGCAGTTAATGGCCATATCTTTCGAAAAAAAAAAAAAAGTGTGTAATGATGTGGTTAAAAAGAGATTCCGTAACCTCTTCTGACCGAGGTGTTATAACTAAGTTGGATAAATTCGTCAGGTAGTACCATGAGAGAGAGAGAGAGAGAGAGAGAGAGAGAGAGAGAGAGAGAAAGGGGGGGGGGTAAAGAGGTTACTGAGGAGGGGGAGGGAAAGAAGGGATGGTAGAGTGAGTCAGGAAGGCGTGATGAGAAAAGTGACAGGGAATAGGGAGGGGGAAGGGGAAGTGAGAAACTGTTAAGTGTGGGAGTAAGGGAGGGACGACTAAGAGGAAGCTACGTTTCCGACTCTGGGCATAACTCAACAGCCCGTCCCAAAAGATCCAGCAGTCAAAGGTCTCTCTCAGCATATCACCACTTCGGAGCCAATACCCTCCGCCTACACTGAATTCATGCTAGGACTGTCTTATTATGGTGTGATGGTATTAGTAGGGGTGCTTTTATGGCGTAGGTGGGTCTTGTGGTATATCGTCAAATACTTTTAACGAAATTCATACCCACACACTGTTCCCTTCCCCAACCTAGGTTCGATCTAGCGACTTTCCAAACAGCAGTCCACTACTCACGCCACTCCACCACCGCCTTAACCATGCAATGAAGACAAGAGAGAAGCCTGAGTGAGAAAAATAAGTGTGTGTGTGTGTGTGTGTGTGTGTGTGTGTGTGTGTGTGTGTGTGTGTGTGTGTGTGTGTGTGTGTGTGTGTGTGTGTGTGTGTGTGTGTGTGTGTGTGTGTGTGTGTGTGTGTGTGTGTGTGTGTGTGTGTGTGTGTGTGTGTGTGTGTGTGTGTGTGTGAGAGAGAGAGAGAGAGAGAGAGAGAGAGAGTGTAGAAGTGAGTAGGTGAGGTGTGAGTGACAGTGATGGTGGGAAGGTGTGAGGGTGAGTGAGCGAGGCAGGGCAGGTGATGGAGGTGTGGACAGGTGAGGTGAGGGGACAACTAGGCTATGGCTCCGGAAGCACTGAGAACAACACACCTGCCCCTCATCTCACACAACTGCCCCTCGCCAGCACCCTCCCCAGCGCTTATTAATGTGTGCTTCCGGTCATATCAACCCACATCCACACCCGCATCCAGACCCATTCCTAATTTCACTCACCTATACCTGCACCTATTTCAATACCCACACAACACACACACACACACACACACACACACACACACACACACACACCTATTACCACATCCATACTGTACACTTCGTTTTTACCACAACCATGCTCTTGCCCTCACCACCGCTATGGCCTTGCACACTCCTGCACTGCACCCACCCGCACCCACACCTACACTCCACATATTCCTACATCCACACCCATACCTGAACCTCTGGCCAATTTTGCATCCACAGCCAAACCAGGCACCAAATCCATTCACATACACCTACACCCGCATTTACACTTACACTTACACTCACACACACACCCTCCATATGGTTCCTCCCTCACCACAACCACCACCCCTCCTCAACACTTTCACCCCTAACCCTCTCATCACCACCACACACTTCCCTACACCCCCATCCTCACACTTTCCTGACTCTCCCCCATGCTTCCTCCCCTAGCCCCAGTACAACCCCACCCTCCCCCATCTCTCCCTCAATGCCTCCCCTTTCCTCGCACATATATACCCCCTCAGTCAATATTCTATTTGTGGCGCTCGGGACGCGAGTGACGAATATGATCTATCCAAGGTTAAACTTTGCGGGCTATTTTTGTTGCAACTCCCTAACTGCAGCACATGTTGGTGTTCCAGATACTGAATAATACGTAATTCACTGACGATGACGATGAAGAAAGACCACTAAGGCGACCATGAAACCAAACATGAAGTGAAACCCAAACATTAACATACCTATCAACTTTGATTTTACATTTTCGTCCTTCAATCGCCTGCATCTCTTTTCTGTTAACCCGTTTACCTCGAAACAGGTGCAATGAACAGATTCGTTGCTTATGCACCATGACCAGCAAAAGTGTGAACTGGTATATACAATGTATTACGGTATCACAAATACAGCAATCACTGGCCTATCCATCAATCAATCAATTTACCTACCTATATTTAAACATTTTAATCCAGGAAGGGGTGGCCAGAAAATGCCATTCTGTCCTCCTCGATCAGGTTGCCCTCTCTTGAACTTACACCCCTTCAATCACGTACCTCTGCACCCCACCTCTGCCCTATACTCAGTGAATATTACACTTATTACACTCGTGCACTGGCCACAAATTACAACGCTGTTACTGATTATACAGTACAAAAGCAAAACAATCCTAATCCTCTTGCAAAATAATCTCAACACAACGCATATTAATTCAAATGTTGCCCACAGCCTTACTGCACACAGTCACAGCATCACAAACCCAAATATCTTATTCTGATCCTGTTGTGGGTTGGTCTGAACACCATAGGCCTACCTGCCTGTCACACATTCTTCCACAGCATCACAATCACAAATCCCCAGACCGTGTAAAAGTTTCTAAATCCTTTTGCAATCTGCTCCAAACATCACACCTGTCACAAGTTCAGATTATACTCTCACTACATGCACTGAAACCCACAGATTGCACAAAGGTAAAAAGCTGTCCCAATCCTCTTGCAAGCTTGTCTTAAAATCGTACGTATAAGTTCACACGCTCTGTTCAATGCCTCGCTACACGCACTCTCATGATTACAAAGCCACGGAGTTTAACCACATGCATTACAAAACAAACAATTCTTAATCTCCTTGAAAGCTAGTCTAAACATCGTGCATATCAATTCACACACGATCTCTTCACTGCCTCACCACACGCACTCACAAACTTACATAGTGTATAAAGGCAAAAACTACGCCATAATCCCCTTGTAAGCTAATCGAATCATCGTACATATCAATTCACGCACTTTTTCTTCACTACCTCACCACACGCACTCACAAACCTACAGACTGTACAAAGACAAAGAACACTGTACTAATCATCTTGCAAACTTATCCAAAAGTAAAAATCGTTCAGTTCACAGCCTTAACTCTCTGACAACAGTGAGTTTCCCTGAGCTGAATAAAACCGTTCGTCGTACATCGGAATATGTTTGCATATATTTATTCTCGACCAAACTTTTAATATTAATAGCTTTAACGTTTTTGCTGCCCAGGTTTCTCTTGAGCGTAATATTATCGACTGACGTTGCCCGATACATAATGTAGAGTGGAGTAACTTGCAACGAAAGGGATTGCTAATATTCGTAACTACAATATGCAACTAATGGGATGGCTAATATTCGCACTCACAGCATCATTAACCCACAAACTGTACCTAACGACAGAGTGGTACAAGTCATAAATTTCTTAGTCCTGGTCCTTGACATTATGGGCATCAATTCACATGTACGATTAATGGCTTCACCACACGCGCTCATCCGTTCAAATGCCAAATGTTATGACTCTTCACAGTTTAACCAAAATGTCAAATATTATGACTTCTCACCCTTAAATCAAAACTTCCCAATATTACCACTTTTAACTTATCCTCTTCAAGTCTCCCCGTTCATAGTGTGTATCACGTTCAGTTCACTGCTTCACTAAACGGACCCACCCACTTAATCCCAAACATTATGGCGTCTCACTGTTACAACCACCCCGAGTCCAAAATCTTATTGCTTCTCACTTTAACAGCTTCCCAGTACCCTTGCACGCTTGCCCGTTCATGGTGCGTATCACTGTACACGTTTAATTCATTGCTTGACTACACAGACTGCCATTCAGATCCTAAATATTATGACTTTTCTTGTTACAGTCAAGTTCAATCTCAGATACTTAATACTGCTTCTCACATTAATTTCTATTCCCCTTGCAAGCTTGAATATACATTGCGCATTCCATTAGCAGGTTCTATTAAGTGCTTCGCCACATGCACTCAGCTATTTAATTCCTACATATTATGACTTCTCACTGTTACAGCCAACTCAAAACCCAAATATTATCGCTTCTTACGTCAACAGCCAAACAAACCGGTACTCTACTACAAAAAAATATAAAGTTAACACAAAACACGGTCAAAATGCAATGACGTAACGTAATGGTCAATATTTCCTTAACCCTTTCAGCCCGACGACGTCATTCTTATATTATTCTTGCTGTAAGGGGATTTTACTCAGCTTACGAGAACCCAAAGCAGTGAAGGGGTTTCTGAGGGTTATAGCTACCCATATACATTCAGTTCGAAAAATCACATGTTAAACAAAATCGTCTGAGAGAGAGAGGGGGGGGGGGAGTACTGAACTAAAAAGGTCTACACATCCCAACTTCCAAATTCCAGCATCCATATCCCAACCCACTTGATTACTGCAGATCAGCTAAGAACCCATTATGCTCTCCAAATACGATCCAAACACAGACCGCATATTAAGCCCTGGCAAGGAGAACTAATGTACCCAACCACACAAACACACCTTGAATATAAAACACGGGAAGGCGTTTGTACTTCCACGGGATACCTGCGGGTTAATTAGGAGGTGACTACTGTAAGATGAACGTTATGTTGCTTGTACCCTCACCAAACACTCAGCCCTAGTCCCCCAGCCCAAGGAGTGTGTGTGTGTGTGTGTGTGTGTGTGTGTGTGTGTGTGTGTGTGTGTGTGTGTGTGTAATTCACCGGGTCGGTCAGGATCACTTGATGGTCGTGATAGTCAGCTTTTACCCTCCCGGAAGGGAGCTGAGAGCTCATATAGTCCGATCTAAGGGCAAGGCTGTGACCTTCACACACGCACACACCCGTCCCCTTGCTCAAGGGGGACAGTAACCACCCACTTCATCAGTGAAACTTTTTGCAACCTGAGCGAGGCGCGAACTCCCGTCCACCAGTTGGCAAGCGAGAACGTTACCACTGCGCCAGCGCGCCAGCGAGCGGTGTGTGTGTGTGTGTGTGTGTGTGTGTGTGTGTGTGTGTGTGTGTGTGTGTGTGTGTGTGAGAGAGAGAGAGAGAGAGAGAGAGAGAGAGGGGGGGGGGCGTAATGCTGCACGATATCATTAAGCTTGGGAGGTACCTCAAAGGATGAACATTTTCAGTTGTACACATATGACAACTTTCATACTTCAAACGAGCTACCAATCCCCTCAGTGTCGTTCTGTCAAGTAGGTGATACACTAAGTAGACCATAATCGTCGGGAAAGAGCAAGAATCCAATGAAACAGGCATCATAATAGGCAGCGATTAAGAGAGGTAATAGCAGTAATGATGCCAACACCAGCCCAGTACACCAGTGGGCAGTATAAAGGTAGCATAGTGGTTGTACGACCTGGAATGACCTCGTGTCGTGTCGTTTTTCCCTTTGTCGTGTAGTGTCTCTGTGTCGTGGAGTGCCTCCCTGTGTCGTGGAGTGCCTCCCTGTGTCGTCCAGTGCCTCCGTGTCGTGTAATGTTTCTCTGGGTCGTGTAGTGTCTCTGTGTCGTGTTATGTTCCCCTGTGTCGTGCAGTGTCTCCGTGTCGTGTAGTGTTTCCCTGTGTCGTGTAGTGTTTCCCTGTGTCGTGTAGTGTTTCCCTGTGTCGTGTAGTGTCTCCGTGTCGTGTAGTGTCTCCCTGTGTCGTGTAGTGTTTCTCTGTGTCGTGTAGTGTTTCCCTGTGTCGTGTAGTGTCTCTGGGTCGTGTAATGTCTCTCTGTGTCGTGTAGTGTTTCTCTGTGTCGTGCAGTGAACCAGACACTAAATTAGGCTAAGCTGAATGGAATCGGTTGTGGTACCCAGAAACCATATATAAACCCAGTGGCCGGTAAATGTGTAACAGTGAGACTTATAATGCCCCATTCATGTAGCACACTAAGCTGACTACAGTATCGCTTGGAGCAGCAAAAACGTCCGCGGATGGAAGGGATCTGCAGTAGATTAAGCTGAATAAAATAGCAAGGAAGTAGCTTAAAACAAATCGACAAACGCAATGGCTAATGTAAATATCTTCCCCCTTCCCCAACGTGGGTCGGATCCCCTCTATTGCCACTAGGTTTGCGTGTGGTCACAAAGAAGCTGACGCCTGTCCTCAAAAATCAACCATCCAAAACATACACCTTACCACTCTTTACTACCACTACAGTATCTTGTTATAATCAGCCATCCAGAACTTACACCTTATCACTGTTTACTACCACTACAGTATCTTGTTATAATCAACCATCCAAAACTTACACCATACCACTGTTTGCTACCACCTTCTTGTTACAATCAACCATCCAAAATTAACAACCAACTATTATCTACTGCCGTCCTCTTGTTTTATGTTCTGTGCCTTGTATCAGTCCTATCCTTCACCCAACACCCCTATAACTGTGCACTGTACTATCACCTTGTTTCAGAGTCTCTACCTCACCGCGTCTGCTCTAACTTCCTCGTAACCCCTCCGTCCCCCATGACTACTTTTAGTATACAGTGTCTACTACTATCTTGTATCATCACTTATGCCTTGTATCTGTTCTACCCTCTTCCTAACACCCTATGATTTTTGTGTCTTTCCTACTACCACACTAGATATGAGAGGAGGTTACTGTACTCCAGAACATTTTAAAGGCTGCTGAAGTAGCATTACACGAAAAAAAAAAAAAAAATGAAACGTCTCCTTGTAATTCCACCCTGTGGGCCATCATGCGAGTATTAAGTGTAATAATACAAGCTGCAATGCCCCCAGTGTCGTGTAGTGAAGCCATGTGCAAGCCCCCCTAAAAAAAAAAAAAAAAAAAAAAAAAAAAATAAAGATAGAGGGGGGGCACTTGAACCGGTGAATCCTCGTGTGTCATAAAACGTGGTATGAAAACTATATCCTCGGACTAAACAGATTAAAGGTTGCTGAAGTAACATATACACTATGAAAAAAAAAAAACGAAAAAATCCACCCATCTCTCAGGGATTGGGACCTGCGAGGGTTCATAAAAAGTACTAATAAGAGTTGTAAAGCCCCCCAAGCGTCGTGTAGTGAAGCCAGGTGCCAACACGCCCCCAGCGGCCCACCTCCCACCATTACGAGGCTCACCCATGCAAAGAGACCATTAATTATATTACCCCCGTGTTATTTCCCACACAATCGATGTAGCTGGGGGACTCGCCTGACGAACTGGACGTCCACCAAGTAACTCTCTCCCTCTCTCTGCCCAGCAACCGAACTCCCTGGCCGTTGCTGTCTCCTGTCACTCCAGTGTTCATAATATGTCGGTCTCTCGCCACTTCAGTGTTTGTAACATTTTTGTCTCGTCATCCTATTGTCCACACACACACACACACACACACACACACACACACACACACATATCTATATATATATATATATATATATATATATATATATATATATATATATTTACACATACACCATATACCTACTTAGATTAGCCATTCTGTTCTTTGATGCTGAGAGGTCCTTCCCTTCACCAGGAGTTGGGAGATGTGGAGGCGTGGGTAAGTGGTCATTGTACTTCATGCTTTGCTACCCTTATCTTAATTCAGGCTCACAAAACAGACATCATACTCAAACAGCCTCAAAAGGACCCAGAAATCTGTTGCAGTTCGGTTTTCTTTCTACTTTGCAGGCTCGATTTCCTGCGAAGCCTTGGGAGTTATTACTGGTGGTCAAAATATCAAATTCAGTGCACTCCTGCTACTGCCAATACACCTTGCTGCCTAAGATTACCCAACCTGTCACTGTCACTGATGTCTTTATGCAAGGAAGAATGAACCAAAGGCCTGGAGCCTGCATACTGTTCCCCCCAAGCAAACAACAAAAACAAGATAACACAGAGCCAAATTCAAGATCCGTTCATTTCGAGATGCCTTGACACGATGCATTTGAAACAGCAAAGATCACAGGCAGTAGGAAATACAGACAGATGGAGACAGTTCCAGAGTTGACCTGTTGCATACATGAATGACTGGGAGCAACGGTTAACTCTTGCAGTAGACAGTCGGACAGAAAAGAGATGAGAGTTTGTTGCTAAACGGGTGTTACGAGCCCGTCGTAGTGGTAGGGAAGCAACCAGAGAGTTCAGAGGAGGAGTGACCACTGAAGTAGCGATAGAACAGAGATACAGATCCAACTGTGCGGCGAAGAGACAGAGGTTGAAAGAAGCCAGTAACAGGTGAGTTAATGAGACGAAAAGCCTCTGATTCCAACTTGTTGAGAAGGGCTCTATGTGGGGAGCCTCCCCACACGTGAGAGTTGCACTCTACGCAGAGGCGAATAAAACCCACGTATAAAGTCAACAACTGCGCAGGGGTAAAGAAGGCACGGAGTCCTAATCTCTTGGAAGCAGATTTTACAAGAAAGGTAATATGATGGTGCCCAGTATATGAAACAGGTGGCACAAACTAAATTTGTTGAAGCGTTTTGAAAATGAGAACTTGCTGGGTGTCAAGAAACGAGCTGTTAGTTTAAGCCTACTGAGATAGTGACATATACACCCTCAAAGAGAATCGCTTGAGCACTAATACCAAAACCGTGTATACTGAGATATGCTAAGCCTATCCCATTCAGGACTAATGTGATGGTACCAGTGAGAGCTTAATAACACGCTGGCGGGGTTTTATACAACAAAAGTGAGGACTTTAAACTAATTTCAATTCCGCACTGTTTTCTGATCAGGCCGGGATGTACCTCCCGCATTTGCAGTCAGTAATTTACACTTCTCGATCTCTTATCACCAGTTCAGACTACACTTACACTAACACCTGTTTCTACACGCGTATGCATCAACATAAAAAACCTACAATGTCTACTCGTGTCCAAATATTCATAAACTGTGCTCCTGTGCATACATATTCATACATTCTCTATATTCCTATACATATATACAGTACATCCCCCCCTCCCTCTCTCTCTCTCATCCACACCCGTATCCACATCCACACCCAGCGCCTCTTCCGTACCGTGCCCTTGCTTGCACCAGTTCATATACCTTTACAACGCCCATCTCACATCAACGCCCGTGTCATTACCCCGCCTAATACCTGCACCCTCATTGACACCCACATTCCGACCATTTCCAGCGAACACACACGTCCCTGCTCCCGGCGCTGTACCTTTCCAGAATACTCACTGGCTAGCTAACTCATCGCAGTGCAAATCACCAGCAGAATGTGTACCACCAATTAGTGATTCGTAATACCTACTGTCTATGCGTTCTCTGATCTTCCATGAGCCAAATACTTTTAAGATTCTACAACAAACCCGAACTCTTGTCTAAAATATATTGAACAAAATCACATGTTTCGGGCAGGGAATACTCTGCGTCTTCAGTTTCCTATGATGACTACAAGGAAGACTTAAATGAAAGCTATTGCCATTCCAAAGACAACTATCGGCAATAAAAGTGCTCAACAGATAAAGTCATTAGTTTTAAGACAGCTACTGGGATGATTCAACATTTAGAGATCTTATGCCTCCATGTACAATCCACGAGTCCTGCATCATTCTAAGCCTTGTAAACAAAGCTAAAGGAGGCACTAAAATAAAGACGAGGAATTTTACCTAGCAGCAGTAAAACACACACACACACACACACACACACACACACACACACACACACACACACACACACACACACACACCCTATTACGCCAATTCGCAATTACACCACTCTCGCAACACATTATCCTCCCTCCCTCCCTCCCTTCCTTCTCTCACTCTCTCTCTCTCTCTCTCACACACACACACACACACACACACACACACACACACACACACACACACACACACACACAGAAAACGAGACAGGATATACTCAGGTTTTTATCACGGGTAAATTTCGTGTGGGAATGCAGCGTAACAACTGCCAAGCTGGTAATTTTGTACATAACCTGTAGGTAAAGGGAGGGGAAGGCGTGTCTAAGTTAGATTATGTTAGGGTTGGTTAGGGATGGTCAGGTAATTTTTATGGTTAGAGTGTCAGGTTATTATTGGCTAGTTTAGGTTACTGTAAGGTGGTTTAGGTTGGATTAAGTTAGCTCAAGTTAGAATTCTAAGTTACTGCAGGGTAGCTAAAGTTGATAAGGCAAGATAACGTCATACTGCCAGGTCACGTCAGGCAAGATTTTATTATTAGATTAGGTTAGGGTAGGTCAATGTTGGTTAGGAGAGGTTAGGTTAGGGTACTGTAGGGTAGTTCATCAAAAGTCAGATAAAGCGGGGAAGGTAAAGTTAGGTAAGTCACGTCAGGTAAGATAAGGCAAGACAATTATGGCTTACATGTAGTTTCCGACCGTCCCCCTCCCCCCTTTAAAATCTAGTCACTATTTCTATTACCGTAAGAGTCAAACTAAAGTAACAGAATTCTACTTTGACAGACGCCGGCTATAAGGGCATTTTTTTTTTTTTAAACTGCCATCTGGCCATCATGAAGGCGGAGTTGTAAGAGTCAGATTGGACTATGCCTGTTCAGAAATGCTATGAAAAGGATATCCATAGTACTGTCATTTCCTGCCACTGAACATCGTGAAATAAAAGGACAAAATAATAAGACGAAAATCTGGGCCACGTCAGGAACATGTGTACAGTATACGGTGGTGACTGCTGAACCCCTTAGTGACTGCTGAACCCCTTAGTGACTGCTGAACCCCTTAGTGACTGCTGAACCCCTTAGTGACTGCTGAACCCCTAAGTGACTGCTGAACCCCTTAGTGACTGCTGAACCCCTTAGTGTCTGCTGAACCCCTTAGTGACTGCTGAACCCCTTAGTGACTGCTGAACCCCTTTGTGATTGCTGAACCCCATAGTGATTGCTGAACTCCTTAGTGACGTTGCTGAATTCCTTTAACCCGAATACGTATTACCAAAAGTACGTACTCGGATTGAAGGGGCTAAGTGCTGTAATAAACACTAAGTAATTAAAGCCTGGAGGACGCCTATAATTGCCTCCTTCAAACAATTCTTAAACAACAGGAAGACAAAGATCCGTTCACTGGAGGCCTGACATCCTTTCCAAAGACTATTAAACAAGAGAAAATCCAAGACCCGTTCACTTCAAGACGGTAAGACAATTCAAGATCCGCTCACTTCAAGATGGCAGACAATTCAAGACCCGTTCGCTTCAAGACTGGAGGTGGTAGCCAGGGGGAAAACCAGAGTGAGGAAGATCGCATCAAAGTAGACCAGTTTTGTCGATGAAATATTGGGAATACCGGTTTACTCTTGCATTAGGGCTTACAAGAGGAAGACATGGCCACTGTAACAATCTGCCCCTGGGATATACTCTCTCTCTCTCTCTCTCTCTCCCTCGTGTGTGTGTGTGTGTGTGTGTGTGTGTGTGTGTGTGTGAGAGAGAGAGAGAGAGAGAGAGAGAATCAGAACAAGTGAGAATTACAGATAGAGTGGGGGGGGGGGCACGGGGGAACAAGAGCGAAGGGGGGGATTGCAGCTCCCATTCCAGGCCAACTCTCGTGTCATCCCTGGCGTGTTTATGAAGCAATAAAAAAACGCAAAACATATAATCTAACTACCTTCCCCGCGCGAGACACCGGGACAGTAAAGAGTTTATCGCAGCTTAAACACATAGCCAAGGCAGGCGAATTACAGCCGTACGCAAAAGTTATCGTTTATTGGCATAGTAGACGGGACAATTTCATTCCATTATCTTTCGTTTTGGCGATCAACAGCCATTCCGGGCGTGGAAAACGTGTGATTACAGCGGCACACACGGGGCTGCACGCTGTACTTGTCAGGATAATCAGGATAGAATTATAATGCCTGCAACAACTACCCCTGGAGAACCGGTTAAGCGTAGTCACTCCATCCGGTGAGGTGGGATACTCGGCTGACGGCTAGGCACTGCGGGGTAGGCTAGGCGATGCAAGGCTACCTCACTCACTAGCTCATTTTATCCTACCTATTCCTCGCCCCATCTCTTGCCATCATCCTATCTATCCTTGGTTCCATCTCTTGCCTACATCCCTTGCTCCACTTCTGTCTTCTTCACTCTCGCACCATTCAACTATTAATATATCCGTTTCTTCCACTATCCTACCTATTTCTCGCTCCACTTCAGGCTAGCTTCTTCATTCCTCACGCACTCGCTCGCTCCACGACTGACTAGCTTCTGCATGTCTCGTTCCATCCTGTCTTGTTCCCTCACTAGTACCCTCGTCTAGCCCTCGCTCCACCTCTGTTCAGTGTCTTCGTTCCTCTATCCTCCTCCGTCTTACTCGCTCCGCGGCTACACTTACGTCTTGTTCAGGATGGAATTATAGTGCATGCAACAACCACCTTTGGAGAACCGGTTAGGCGTAGTCACCCCATTCGGTAAGGCGGGTTTCTCGTTGTCGGGTCCTCCTAGTTACCAAAATTACTCGCTCTCTCCATCCTACCTATCCCTCGCTCCATGCCTACTTTCCTCATTTCTCGCTCCACCTCTGTTTCGCTCCATCTTAACCCTCGCTCAGCCAATCCCTAAGAGTACAAAATCCTCCCTCCATTTATGTCTAGTTCACTCTCTTGCTCCATCCAATCGCCCCTGCCTTCCACATTAACTCCTTCATCTTACCTGCCCTCGCTCCACCTCTTGCCTAGTTTCTTCATTTCTCGCTCCATTATCTTCAAGCGTATTTAGTTTCTCGCTCCATTTCCATTTAGCATCATCATCCCTCTACCCTCACCATCTTGTTCACTGCCAGGCTCCACTGCTGTCTTGTTCTGGATGGAATTATAATGCCTGCAAATACTACCTTCGAGAACCGGTTAAGCGTAGTCACTCCATCAGCTGAGGCGGGTTATTCGTTTGATGGTCCCTTCTCCTCCCAAGATCGGCACACCGGGCTTACCTCACACCTTCCATCCTTCATCCTACCTCTATCCCTCGTTCCACCTCTTGCCTAACTTCTTCACTCAGTTCTGCCTATGCCTTGTTTCTTTCTTCGTCTCTTCACCTCAGTCTTCACTCCCTCCACCACCCAATCACCCCTAACTTGTTTCCTCACTAACTTCCTCCTCCATCCTGCCTGTCATACCGCTTCACCTCTGATTAAGTCTCTTCAGTCCCTGCTCCACCTCCATCAACTTCACACCCTTGCAACAACTCTGCTCTGTTCAATCCCTCTCTCATCTACCTCGCTCCATCACTCCCTTCCTCCATGCCTCGCTTCACCACTGCTTCGTTCCATATCAGTCCTCTCCTTCCTTCCATTCCTCGCTCAACTTCTAACTTTATCATTCTCTATCAGACTTCTCCTTTGGCAGCAACCTAGCTCTTTTTTTTTTTTCCTTCCCACATCGCTGAAGGTCGAGGAGATAACGTTTTCACTGGTCTCTTTTTCCTTCCATTACAAAGTACTAACAGGAGGGTGATGATGGTAACTTCTGGAGTCATCCTACTTAAGGATAAAGTGGTAAAAAAAAAAAAAAAAAAAAAAAAAATGTAATTTCGATGTACTTCAGTCGCCCTGTAGAATATTACTTTCAGGGGACACTAACCTCTATCTACTAGAGGGCGGGATCTCTTCGGAGGTAGAGTGATTGCCTGAATTAATGCTCTCCCATCCCATACTGGCAGATGTTGGGATGTCTAAATGAAGTGATACAAGTGAAAGTCGAGGTGCAGTACTGGCTAAGCTTGTGTGTGTCTGAGACTGTATACGTCCTGGGTAGAAACGACATTGGCCTCAGCTGGTGTCAACTGGTAGCAGCGTCCATGGCCTCGTACCACCACACACAGGGTCATCAAGGACGGGGCGTGGCGGCAGGTAGGGGGGAAAGGGAGGGAGGAAAGGGAGAGAGGAGGCAGAAACAGAAACAAGACATACTGTACATTCCCAATGTGTGTGTGTGTGTGTGTGTGATTTTATATATATATATATATATATATATATATATATATATATATATATATATATATATATATATATATATATATATGTGTGTGTGTCATAAAAAAGCACTCAATCACAAAACTAGCAACTACAACCTCAACACTAAAACAGTATAATCTACAGTACACCACATAAATGAAATGGCGGGGGACATGGCGGCATGGAGGCGATTTGTTTGTGGCCACCCCTTACGGGATTAAGGCGTCTGGCGATAGACAGAGAGACAGACACCACATAACTGTTTTTCTTCACTGTACCTTCTTGACCAGACCTCCTTTCTTCCTACTCTTAACAAAGAAGACGATTGAAATGAGGAAGATAGTGGACGTGAATGAGGAAGGGCGAGATGTGGAAGAGATAAGAAAGACTGCACGGAGATCTGTGGCAAGAAGGAGAAGAGGTGGGAGTGAGGAAAAGAACTATGTTGAGAAGGATGAAAAGCTGAGAAGGAGGAGGGCTGCGGGAATACAGAATGGAAGGAAGGAAGGAATAAGGAAGGAAGGCAGGGAAGGATGAAGGCAGGGAAGGACGAAAGGACAGGACGTAGACAACGAATAAGGGAAACAAAATAATGAGGAAGGGAAAGATAGGCAGTTGGGATATAAGAGACCGACAGAGACGACTGGGAGGGACTGAGGAAGGGCAAGTGAGGAATGGTCAAAGTATGTAGGAAGGGAAGGAAGGGAGGAGAGAACAGGGTGACAAAGAACGAACAGGAAGATGAGATGAGAGAGAGAGAGAGAGAGAGAGAGAGAGAGAGAGAGAGAGAGAGAACTATAGAAATGGCAGGTACAGAATGGGGGTAGGAAAGAGAAAGCCGGAGGAAGGGGACGAAAGAAGAGACAGGTATGGAATGAGGGAGAGAACGATTGAGAACGGGAGGGAAGCAGATATGGAGGGAAAGGGAGAGGTGACAGGAAACAAAAAGAGGAGATAAAATAGTGAGGGAGGGAGGTACGGAGGAAGGAAGGAAGGAAGGAAGGGAGAGCAGAAACAAGGAGGAATGGTGTGAGGGAACGAGCTGTGACATATAAGGTAAGAGGGAGAGCGAAGATTGAAGAAGGAAGGAGAGAAACAGGTAGGAATGGAGGGAAGTGGGGAAGGGACGGGAAAGGTGACAGGGAACGAATGAAGGAGACAAAAGAGTGAGGGAAGGACGACGAGACACAAAAATCAGAAGGTCGGAGGGATGGAATTAGAGGTGACAGGTACGGAAACTGGGAGGGAAAGAGTGAGAGGAGGAGGAAAAGAGGGAAGCAGGAAGGAAGGTACGGAAGGAGGGAAGGAAGACAGAAGAAAAATAACGATACGTGATATGCAGGGAATTGAGAAGACAAGTGAGGGGGGGAAGAACAGCGGCAAGTAGGAAAGGAGAGAAGGAAGAAAAAATGGGGGCAGGAGGGAAGAAAAGGACGAAAGATGGGAAAGTATTGAAGGAAAGGAGAAATACAGCAGGGAGGGAACGAGAGAGGTGACAAGCAGGGACAATGGGAGGGAATGAGTGAAAGAAGCAAGAAAACAGTAGGCAGGTAAAGGGAGGGAAAGGAGAGGAGAGGGGGGGGGGACAGGTGAGCGGTGGCCCCGGTAAACGCTCACCTCACAGCAAAAACCTGGATCATGATGCAAATTATTCATAAATTATGGCGTGGGACACAAGCAGACCGTGAAGTATTTCCCCCTGGTCCAATGTGTCGCCCTCCTACCCCTTCCACCCACAGGAGCTTCTGTACTGTTCCCTCGGGTTATTCGGTTCCCTGGTGTTCTTCAGCCAAGGTCATAAGCTGTTTTTGGACTGATATACGACACACCAACGGGAAAAAAGTCGTATCATAAACCTGCGATTCGTGCTCTGCTAACAAGAATCCAAACGCACCCATTACAGTAGGCTTGTTTTCATCTGATGGAACTGACAACTTGAACACGGTCATGGTTGTGTGAAACTACGAGTTTTAACTATGAAGTGGATGGGTCTTCTTAGTTACCAGTCACATTTATCCTCCAACCTGACTACACCTAGCCAACAACTGAGCTGAATGGGGCTAGAGACTGTCAAATTAGAGAAGGCTCACTCTAGTTAAGTTTACCTTCATGTAACGTTTAAGTCTGCTTTCAAGTAATGCTTAAGTCTGTCTTCAAGTAATGTTTAAGTTTGGCTTGGGTGGCTGAACGGTTATCTTGGTCCAAGCGCTTGTGTCCACCCCATGTTACTCCCTCGGAGGTATAGCTAACCGAGGCTGGTTGTTACAGACACGGTCAGTTAAGAATAAATGACTGGTCCAAGCCCCTGGTGGCATGACAATATTAGTGTTAAAGTGATGTAAGGGTATGTAGCGCCATCTGTTGGTGCACAGGACTACTGAGCCTCATGAAACACACACACACACACACACACACACACACACACACAGCCCAGGAAGCCGGTCGGTAATGTCGCCATGACCCCACCACCACCACCCTACCATTCCTGAAGAACAATAAATGGTTAGCCAGTGACACAGCATTTAAAGCAACATTTGCCCTTGGGATGGAACAAAATGACAAAGAAAAAAGTAAGTACCGGGTACTTCACACAGACAGCACAACCACGAACAACAATCATCATCATCATCAATGATCACCATTATCATCATCCTACACCTAACCCAATTCCTCACTACATCTTAAGGTGGTTATATACGAATAAAAACTAAATGAATGTCAATTCTGTGAGCCACAGTACCATGCTAAAACTGAAATACAACCAAGCTACAGCCTGCAATGAGCAACAAATACACCGGTATTCGCTTGATGGTACTAATTCTCTCTCTGCATATACAGCTATCTATCTATCTATCTATACACCACACCCACCCACCCACACACTACACCTTCACACCGCCGCAATCACAAGGTATCCACCATTCCCACCGCCACTTTAGTATTTTTTTTACTTTTTTTTTTTTAACGTCCCACGCACAACGCACCCGAACTGCCCCCCCCCTTCCCCCTCAACCTCTCCCTCCCCCCTTATCACCCTCTCCCCTTCCCTTCCCCTTGCAGTTCACACACCTACAATTTCCCGGGGACTATCAACGTTAATGCATAATTCACCGTTGATATATACGAATTAAGTGGCAGCTAGGTGAGGACAATGGCGGAGTGGAGGCGAGGGGAGAGAAGAGAAGGGAAGAGGGGGAGAGAAGAGAAGGGAAGAGGGGGAGAGAATAAAAAATAAAGAGGAAGTGGGGTGCGAACAAGAATGGGAAGGAAAAGAAAAGATTAACAGTATGAATATAAGGACAAAAATACTGTGCAAGAAAAAAAAACCAGAAGTGAGAAGACAAGAAATAATTTAAAAAAGAACAGGTGTGTGTGTGTGTGTGTGTGTGTGTGTGTGTGTGTGTGTGTGTGTGTGTGTGTGTGTGTGTGTGTGTGTGTGTGTGTGTGTGTGTGTGTGTGTGTGTGTGTGTGTGTGTGTGTGTGTGTGTGTGTGTGTGTGTGTGTGTGTGTGTGTGTGTGTGTGTGTGTGTGTGTGTGTGTGTGTGTGTGTGTGTGTGTGTGTGTGTGTGTGTGTGTGTGTGTGTGTGTGTGTGTGTGTGTGTGTGTGTGTGTGTGTGTGTGTGTGTGTGTGTGTGTGTGTGTGTGTGTGTGTGTGTGTGTGTGTGTGTGTGTGTGTGTGTGTGTGTGTGTGTGTGTGTGTGTGTGTGTGTGTGTGTGTGTGTGTGTGTGTGTGTGTGTGTGTGTGTGTGTGTGTGTGTGTGTGTGTGTGTGTGTGTGTGTGTGTGTGTGTGTGTGTGTGTGTGTGTGTGTGTGTGTGTGTGTGTGTGTGAACATGCAATAAGAAGCCGTGTATGAGTGAGAAGTGGATGGAAGTTCAAGACCAGTAGGCCAGGGGAATGTGGAGGGGGGTGGGGGAAGAGGTATAAGGGGGAGGGGGGTGTTTGAGTGTCTAAAGTGGGGGAAAGGTATAAGAGGGTGGGAGGTGTTTGAGTGTATGAAAGTGGGGGTAGGGGAAGAGGTATAACAGGGTGGGGGTGTTTGATAGTATGAAAGTGGAGGTGGGGGAAAAGGTATAATAGGGTGGAGGGTGTCTGAGAGTATGAAAGTGGGTGGAGGTACTGGGGGAGGGGGTATAATGGGATGGGGGTGTTGTGTGTGAAACCGAGAGGGGGGAGAAGCATAAGGGGGTGTGGATGTTTGAGAGTTTGAGTCAAAGGGGAGGTATAGGGGGGTGGGGGTGTCTGAGAGTAAATCTGAGGAGGAGGAGGAGGAGGAGGAGGAGGAGGAGGAGGAGGAGGAGGAGGAGGAGGAGGAGGAGGAGGAGGAGGAGGAGGAGGAGGACGACGACGACGACGACGACGACGACGACGACGACGGACGACCAGTAGAAGGCGGTGGGGTTAGAAAATGGTAGGTGTGGCGTAGGGGCGTGGGGAGATTAAAATGGGAGGGGAGGGGGATAAATATGCAAATGGGATGGGGTGGAAAGTTGAAGGGATGAAAGGGGATGTGGAAACTGGGTGGAGGTGAGGGTGGACTGTTGATTGCGGGGGTAGGGTGAGGGAGGGGTAAGTATTGGGGGTGAGGGAGGGGTCAGTACTGAGGGTAAGGAGGAGGTCTGTATTGAGGGTAAGGGGTGGGAGGGTAGGGAGGTAAGTGGAAGTGGTAATGCAGAGAGAAGCCCTAATCTGACAAACACCTTCCCTTACTTTCCCTTTCAACTAAGAGCTGTAGTCCAGGTGATATTATAGACTTCACGGTGTATCTTCAATTTTTTTTTCATATTTCACCTTAATATTATTATGTATGTTTATATCGTCCTAATATCGACAGGGTTTCTACCAATGATAATAAGATGGTGGGGTGTAACGTGCAGAATATATATATGCTAAGAAAGAGTGTTACGAAACCTACAATACCACTTAGAACTGACCCTAAACCCATGGACTTTTTACCTAATCATTTAATTGAAGCACTGTGTATTGTACTTACTGTCTTATCATACCTGGGATTATTAGAAATTAAAGCAATTATCTACCTAATATCACAAATCAACATAATCGCCATAATAACCATCATTACTTGCACCACCTAATTTCTCACTATCAGAACATGAAAGTATAATGGCAAGTGAATTATCACAGTCATCATCAGTATCACCGTCACGCTAACACTTTCCCGGTAATATTATATGCATGAAAACAAAATCGCCACCGCCACCGCTACCACCAAAGTCATTCTAAACGTACTTCACAGTGCTAAGGTGGGTAGGTTCCAGAAAAGGGAAGAGGAAAACACATCAGAAAAATCATCATCCTGACCTCATTTCCCACAATTACAGATGGAGTGGGTCAGAACCAGA
Organism: Coenobita brevimanus; assembly: GCF_032717465.1. Taxonomy (NCBI): domain Eukaryota; kingdom Metazoa; phylum Arthropoda; class Malacostraca; order Decapoda; family Coenobitidae; genus Coenobita; species Coenobita brevimanus. The sequence goes on from NC_137015.1 coordinate 7,169,789, forward strand.
AACAGGAGAACAAAGGCAGAAGAAACCGGTCATACAACCACCTTTTATTTAACAGCACTCTATCCTTAATCCCTTCAATCCGATGATGTAATTGTGATCTTATTCCTGCGCCCTCCAGACAATTATATTCAGTTAATGAGACTTTTCGAACTGGAGAAGCTGGATATGGACTTCAGTAGCTCTTTCACTGCTTCACCTTTATATATATATATATATATATATATATATATATATATATATATATATATATATAAAACGGTACATGCATCTGATAAAAATACCGTGACACACACACACACACACACACACACACACAAATCACCCATGTCATGCAGTTAACAGGCCCCACAATAAGTTGGTTGAGTGATGTAAACCCATGTGCATTAATTAATACGAATAAATCTACCTGGGGAGACTGAGCAGTGTACGAGATTTTTGCAGTTTAACATCTCCCTGAACCTTGGTTGAAATACTGCTCCTCACGCTCTTACACAATGTCAGATGGTACTAAGTCGGTTTGTTTTCATCTGACAGAAGCTGACCAATGCAACAACGCGAATACTAAGTCGCAGGTGCATGGTATTCAATGAACCTTAGTTATGTGATTACTAGTAAAATCGACTATGCTATCTAACCACAACTGGCCATCAACTAAACTGAAATGGGTTTGGGATTTCAGACAAGTTAGAAGACAGACAATGTATCGAGTTTCTCCTCAAGAATCACAAGAGGCCCCCCCCCCCATCGTCCCCAGTGCATTACATCACCCTCATCTCTTCTCCGTAAATACACTCACTTCCTCCGTAAAAACACCCATTTGTCTCTTCTTAGTTCTTCATCGTCTGTGGTCTTTGTCGCCACCACTCCCTATCCCACACTACAGTACACAGCCTATGACAGATCCACGCATTACATTCAATAAAGGGGAAAAAAGGAAAGACAAAAACGTGTATAACTACGGTGTACAACAGTTCTTCTATAGAACGAACCCTTTTGGGTGAACAAGAAGACAGATCCAAAACCAGGGAACAATTTGCGCGAGTGTGTGGTAGGGAGGACGGGGGAGGCGCTGGGCTGGACCCCATGCCGGAAGTAGTTGCGGTGAGGCTAGGCAGGCAATCACGACCTGGGGGACCGTCACTATAGCACAATATCACCACTACACCACTGCCACATCACACGCAACTCACACCACGCCATTTGCAACAAAGTGCCCACTGTAGCACCCGTTTATTCACTGGTATCACAATATATTCGAAAAAATGTACTGAGTACCATAAACGTATTTACTTAACAGCAATGTATTCCAAGCAACATCACTCTAATGCAACAATTACCGGTAATGTATTCAATCTAACATAAGTGTACTCGATGCAACATGTGTATAGATTATTCAGTGCTGCAGCACCAAAATATTTGGTGATGTAGCATGTCACGCAATAATGTCGTCTGTGTTTCAACCGTTTATTCAGCGCAGCAACATTGTTTATAGCCTACACTACACACTCTTGAACCAATGCATTTATTATATCATCAATTCATTCAGTGCAGAGAGAACGTACACAAAGCAGCATCACTGCATGTGTCACCATCACACATACACCACAAACACACTGTCACTTAACACCACCACGAAACCACTACCACCACACACGTTGTTCCCACATGCAAAAATGTATTCAAGGTGGCACATAAATTGTTGATATCACTACCACAGGCAACACAAACACACCAACAACATCGTGACATGCAATACGAACACACCGTCAGTCAAATTTACCAAACACACTAACAGCCTCATAACTGCGCGCACACACACACACACACACACACACACACACACACACACTTAACAATGTAACCCAACACAGAGGCACCACAACAGCCAACACAACACAAATTACCAGATCATCCCCAACAAAACAAATGCAAACCTTAACACAACCAACACGTAACTGAAACAAACTCAACCCAGAAACACCATCACAACCAGCACAGTCCTTCCAATTAAGTTACAAGCAAGGGCAATTTGCAGTAATCGAGAGCATGAGGTACACATACGTAACTCTAAACTGGGGAAAGCAAGGTAATTATAATACACACGTACTCTAGCGTGTCGTAAATGGTAGGGGTGTGAGAGAGAGAGAGAGAGAGAGACCCGAGTCTTGGATCAATTGATTAACCTTAACGAGCGCGTAGAGCACCTGAGTGGATTGAGGTAATAGGTAGGTTTGTCGGGGTTAAGAGTCTCCATAGCACCTCTTCCTTGTCAGTTTGTAATTCGATACAGCACATCAATAATCCCTTGCACTATATTTTTTTTTTAAGGCAAACTGCTGATATTAAACCACTGTGATTGGAACAGAACTGGACACTGACACACTAACACCTCTTTCACAATCCTCATCCCCTGCGCTTGACGATTTCTTGTGTGTGGCGGGGACGGCTGAGACAACGATACTAATGTCTAACCTGCATCATTTATTTCCTACTCTCAATGCCAAATTCACACTAACACAGAGCCGTCGCTGCAACACACAAAATACAGCCTTATGAGTTTCCAGTGATGCGCTATTTATGTGCCACTTAGAATTCTTACTCTGCTCAATCTTGTCAGGCTCAGGATATATGTTTCGATCTGAAGGGGTTAGATATCGCCTTCCATAACCCATTCACTAGGGTGCGCTATCAAGAAAAATCAGAATATGTAGTTATGAGATAAAACGCGAAATAAAGCGCTAAGGACGAGGTGTTAGGTAGCTTTCATAAACCCACGAAAATACGATCATGCGATGAATGTGGCGAGAGGTGATAAGGCAGACTATACAAGGCATTTATGATGGTGGTGGCTCTTATCAGGGTAACTAACGCCACAAGTGTCCCGACTTAGCCACACCTGAACGAGTAATAGGTCACCGGGAACTGCTGCCACCTTAGTTACTCACTCAACCAACCACATCACCACCATCCCTATGCTACACACGTATGATCTGCCATTCATCTAAATAAGGAAGGAGTGCTAAGGAATTTCTTATGGCTACATGAATGCGACCACAAGTGAGTGTGTGGTGAGTTATGAAACGTGTTAAGGAAGAAGTGCTACGATGCCTACTACAGTATATGCCCAACCAAGAGAACAGACCTGAAGAGTGTGTGACTGAGTGTGAAAAGAGGTACCGGTAATGAAGGAGAGACTGCTGAAGGCGTATGTGCGACCTAAGTGACTGTGTGATGAGTGTGAGACGTATTAAGGAAGAAGTGTTACGATGCCTCCTATATACCCAAGAGAACAGACCTGAAGAGTGCGTGATCGAATCTCAAAAGAAGTAATGAAGAAGTGACTGCTGAAGGCTTCTGCCATGGTGGTGGTTCATATCACGTAACTAACACTACAAGGTCTCGCACCAGCCACACCTGAGTGAGCAATCAGTCACCAGTAACTTTTGCCACCTTCGTTACTCACTCAATCGACCACCACCACGTCCACACATCCCTAGTCACTCTAAATATCTACCAGTAATCATGCATACATCGAACATTTACTTACCTCAAATTAAGTGACGTTGTGTACTGATCATTATTGTACTACCAAAGAAATTTCTGTTGCTACCTTGACTACCCAAACCGCTCTCAATACCACCACCATCACAAACATACCCAGTCACCCCAAATATCTACTTGTATTTATCTTTATAATAGAAATTAATATACTACTTGATTCTGCTGGTTAATTTTTGTTACCAACAAAAGATTTTCTGTTGCCACCTTGGTTCCTACCTCTACCCCTCCCAGGCACCATGACCACCACCACCACCACCACGCTCTCCACGTGTGCCGTGTTACTCAACCAAACAGCTACCGGTACCAGTATTTATCTTATTACTGGCGCCTGGTGGTCTAGTAGCAACAACGCCCCAGTCAGAGTGGTGGCCTTGCATTTGTTCGAACCACAAGAGATGACTGGAGGCTTTTCCATCTTGCAATGCCATCAGAGAAAGCAAGCTGGTTATCTATCCTCAACCCACATAAACCGAGGACGTGTTATTGTTGCCACCTCTCGACAATTTTATTCAGTATATGATACACTTTTCACACTGGCGAGGGTACAACCTTAATAGGGCCGTTCGATATGACATGTTTTTCCTAAGTTTAACAAAACTGCTTAACGGCAGCAAAAATACACTAAAGTTACGTCACAAGGATTCGAGGAGTTACATATACTCGACAACAGTAGCCTAGCCTCGGGACTCTACAACCTGAACGAGAAAATGACTTTCCGGCTCATTTTTTTCATAACAGTTTATCAAGCTAGTTTGTTATTCATTACACCTGAAGCATCCTGTAAATATATGCACGTACTACCGCCACGGCAGCACGGATCTGAGAGCCCGACAGGATACGTATGGTCAAAGGGTTGAATCCTACCAAAGTCGCTGGGTGGGTGAAGGTGCCTCTCCTGATTATCGATAGCCCAGTGCTGTGACTTCCGACACATTGCTGAAAGTGACTTAAAAGAACGGAAATGAAGACCTGGAAACAGGCTCATCCTCGTACAATGTTCTCTCCTCATCATCATCATCATCTCTCTTTCATCATCATCACCATAAATTAAATTATCATACTGACCTTCATTTTCCCACCTAGGCTTAGGCTGAAGTAATATTTAAAAACAGGAAAAGATCAAGTCCAAAAGAAGAACTATCAACAACATGCCTAGCAAAACAAGTTTAATCTCACGCAACAACCAACCACAACACCCGATAATCCTGACCATAAAGCCTATCTCTTGGATTTATTTCTGACAAATAATACTGAGCAGTACAGGATAGAAGTACTGGTACTGCCACCAGCTGGATTCTGCGGCCACAATCTCATCAAAGTCTCATTGGTCAGTTCCCCCAAACCTCCCCGTCCAGAACCTGTCGTGGTGACCAGATGGCAGCTTGATAGGGCAGACTGGGATGGTTTTAGACATTATCTTGTTGATATTCCATGGCAGTCTTTCTTCTCATGTGACATAAATTCTACCCAGTCCCACATCAATAACTTAGTACAAGCTGGTATGGACTTGTTCATACCAAGTCAACACTTCACTAAACGATCGGATTTCCCAAAATGGTTTGATAGCAACTGTGCCTGAGCTACAACCTATTAGCATATAACTCTTACTTAATATAAAAAACGCCTGAATCGCACAGTCAATTTAAAATTGCTATACCAATCCAAAGCAGTAATGAATGTCGCTAAATTAAACTTTCTTCACAACCAAGCATCCAAATTATTAAAAATCCCAATGACAACAAAATATTCTGGTCAACTCTCAATTCTTTCAATAATAACTTTAACAAGTCATTACCCACTCCCCCACTAAGATCTTCAGATGGTAACATTACAAATGACCCGCGTGGTAAAGTGAACATCCTTGCCAATACATTTGCCAGTAACTCTACAGGAAGTCAACCAGAAAGTCCCTGTACTGGAACATGACTCTCCAGAAATTGCGGCAAAACGCCATGGTATGGGGAAAAAATGTGTGAAGTTAAACCCAAAATCTGACCATGTATGTGGAAGTTACAGGGCGACACAAATGTAGGTATGGCTGTTATGTATGACAGCACCCGACCTGTTTGAGCCCCAAGTGTAACCTTGACCTTGGCTGTGGGTGGCTGGTTGTTGCGCGTGCCACACCGTCACGGTATGGGGAACAATTGCTTGAAGTTATATCAAATTCTGTCCATGCATGTGGAAGTTACAGAGCGGACACGAAACTGCGGACAGATTGGCGGACGTACTGACTTAACCGCGCAAACCTATAGTGCCCGACGGGTTTCACCGGTAGGGGACTAATAAGCCAATTATTCACATAAAATCAAGAACTCTTCACATCGGTAATAAAGAATCAGGTTTTCCTCCTTGCAGACACTACCCTGCTAGTTTGGCGGGCATGCGTGTCTCGCTGACACCCCTTGCATTTAATCAATAGCCACGCACACTTGACGTAACTTCTGGAAAATTAAGCATACAAGTCATGCGGTACACACGGGTATTAACTGTGAACCACTGGTAGTTGTGTATGACGCAGCTACAGTGAAATACTGGCCATCATCACGCAAACCCACGACACACCACCAAAATACACCATGATAACACTCTCTTTATATCAAGGGTGTATTTCAATTTACTATCTTTTGTCATGCATCTACTAGCGCTAATCAGAACTAGCAAATCATCTGTACAGGTATCAGTGAAACTTCAAATGGGAACATTACTGTAGCTTATTCAATGAGGAATAAAGGGAAAGAAATAAAAAGCAAAGGCGCCAAATAATGACGACTTGCTATGTTATCACCTCAGGCTCCACCATATCGCTAAAACATCGTGATAACACTTCCTTGTCGAAATGATGACACATTATTAACACCACAGACAAGCATATGAAGCCAAGCCCATAAGACAACATCACATTATACTGACAGCCATACGCATGTTGTGTATACTAACATCACTATTACGATACGTCGGGGGAGAAAAAAATGGCAAAGAAAGGGTGGCGGGGTTAGCATTAGTCAGACACACAAGTACTGTATACAGGAGGACGAAAAATCCAAAAACTACCATTAAGTTCACAGAGATTCAGCAATATGTGGTACAACGAGAAAAAGGTGTGACCTGGATTAATACCGAGAAATACTATATCACAGGACCTGCAATGAAATTAAACAGACAGACGGAGAGACGCAGGCAGAGAGAGAGAGAGAGAGAGAGAGAGAGAGAGAGAGAGACAGACAGACAGACAGACAGACACACACACACACACACACACACACACACACACACACACACACACACACAGTAAGGTACTACAGAAAAACAGCAAAATCGACTAGTGATATCAAGAGGGTCGGCAAGCCTCATCACTTCTCCACCAGGAAGGGAACCTACTGGCAAGAAAAAGAAAAAAAAATCCACTCCAATCCAATCGTGAGCCGGGTAAAATCCAAGAATGGCCAAGAAGAAAAGGAGCAATATCGAACTGCCTCATGGGTAAAAATGCGAACGACAGAAAAGGAGAAATGTAAAAGGAAAAGAGAGGAGTGATATCGAAATATTCCGAGGCTGAGGGGGGCGACTAACACCCCAATATCGCCAAAAATTGGAGAGGGAAGCAATATCGAAAAGCGCCTCTCTCTCGGTCTCTCTCTCGTTTCTGTGCAGGACTACCACATTAAAATACATGAAATATAATCCCTTAAAAAAAAAAAAAGTGGGTATACTTCATCTTTGCATTTACATACTACTTCTGGAAAGGGCAACTTCACGTTGTGGCACCGACATAATTAAGAACGTCCCTCAACTCCTTCCCTATATATATCCGGAAAAATGATGATGGACCGCAGCAGCAAAAAAGCCTGCAGTCCACAGGGTTCACGTTCAGATAAATCTTGGGTACCATCAACACTACCCCCACATACCGTTACTGAAATTGAGTAGCGCAGTATAAATGACGGTGTATCCTCACAAAGACAGTTTCAACACCTTCCACAACTCACACCAAAACCAAGAACACACTCCCCCCCCCCTCCCCCAGAAAGGTGAAGGGTAATGATGCAGTGATGATAAAATTCAGTGTCTCACAAACACTATTATCTGAATGTGGTTATTCTTCTTTTTCTTTATTTCGTCTTTCCATTTCCTCATACCTGTAACAGCCATGGCACAGTGGATCTGAGCGCTCCGCTCTGGCCGAAGGGTCAGAGGTTCGAGTCCACCCAAGGGTCATTGGTAGACATCAGGAAGGGCATCTGGTGCTAAAATGCTATACGCACCAAACCTACTGTACAGTAAGTTCTCTTCCCAGGGGTAACGCCTCAGCCCTTACGGTACCGAAAAAAGGGGACACGGTGTATAGACATCGGATACGTTTATGTGAGGCTACAAAACGTGGTCAGTGTTTTTGGCGTATCCGACAGAGCCAGGATTCCGGGGGCTTGAATGACGAGTGAATGGAAGCGTGGCCCATTGGACTGAGCAAATTTGGGCTCTGTGGACATTGCTACTCCTCATTCTGCCCTAGGGTGGGAAAGGAGGTCCGGATGATGATGGCGATGATGATAATACTGTATACGAGTATACTGTATATATACTGTATATGCAGTTAGCGTCCCACGTTGCATCGAAGAGCGTCCAAAGTTACCCATAAAACCAAAGGCTCGGAAATCCCTACCCTCACCCTTCTCTCGTCAGGGTGATGGTGGTATGCTACTCAAACAGATGTGGTGTTGTTAGCTCCTCAAACAGATGTGGTATTATTACCTACTCAAACAGATGTGGTGTTATTAGCTCCTCAAACACAAGTGGTATTATTAGGTACTCAAACAGATATGGTGTTATCAGCTGCTCAAACAGATGTGGTATTACTGTATTAGCTACTCAAACAGAGGTGGTATTATTAGCTACTCTGACTGATGTGGTGTTATTAGCTACTCTGACTGATGTGGTGTTATTAGCTACTCAAATACACCGCTATAAAGTATAAGCAGCACATACTCATTACAGCTTCAACAGGTGTTTATATACATTATCCAGGATCGAAGAGCGTTAAAATTATACCATGCAGTAGTAGTAGTAGTAGTAGCAATAGTAGCAGTAGTGGTGGTGGTGGTGGTGGTGGTGGTGGTGGTAATAGTAGTGGTTCCGGTAGTTGTTGTTGGTTGTGTCTCAAGTAACACCAATACCAAAGGACAATTCCGAATACTCCTCAAACACTCTCGTCAAGGTGTCGGGTGAAGCAAGATCTAAAGCATATTTTTTAGACCTTGGAGTAAAGAGCAGTAACGGGATTTGCTGGGCATTTGGTGGCTAACTACATTCAAACGCCGATAAGGTTCAGTCAATGCAATTTCAACACGTAGTTATTGGTTAATTACTTTCTGTAATGACGTCCCTCCACTCATCTCTCATTTGGCCTAATTCCTATGTTCTTTCCCTTTACAATTCTTCCTATACCGAAAACCATCCAAAGTCGTACTGAAATGTGTGCAAAGTTACCCTAAAAACCAAGGGATAAGAGCCACACACCTCTGCAACCCTTCCCCCCCCCCTTCGTAAAAGTGAAGGTGGGGAAGGTGATGATGGTGGTGGTGGTGATGGCGGTGGTGCAGTGGGCGGGCGAGGGACTGCTGGCCAACCAACTACCACCACCCAGCGTCACGTAACCCCACTATTTACGAGGCTGTTCACCACCAAACTGCGTCGGGGTGCTCAGGGCCAGTCCGCTAAATGACCACAGGTTTTTATTCCACCCACCTGATGAGGATTTCTCTACCTTCCACCTCACTGCGATGACGTCAATTTAACTTTTTCTAGCGCCAGATAAATTTACTCTAAGTATGTATTTATTTTTCATTTTTCTTAAACACCTGATGGGGTTTTGGGTTTATAAATTATCTACTTCAGTGCCACGACGTCTATTTAACTCGTTGATTTACAACATTTTCAGTAAGGTAATTATATTTAACTGTTGCTACCGTCAAACTATTTTATTAGTGGCGACATGGTGATTCATCCTCACAAATGACACCTTCTGATACGCTGCTTTATCCCTCGTGCCGCCACAAGACTTCATTTTTTTTTTTCTTTTTAACTTAGGTTTATTCTGGCAAACTGTCACTGCCAATGCACACGTTAAAGTCGTTTCTGTTATTCTTGCTATCGCCCGACAATTTAGTTTACCTCAGTAGATATTTCCCTGCAGTAAAAGACTTACAATCAACTCCATTAATCCTTTCAACACAACTATGTTATGTGTGATTCTTACTACCGCTGGGTGATTTAATTCAGCTTATGAGAGGTTTCGTAGTAATGAAATAAGAAACAATTTCAGTCGCTTCACCACACTGACATTTGAAACTAAGCTGTCGCCACGGCCAGACGAATAGGATCAGCTTACGTTTACTGTGTGGATATGGTTGTTTTAGCCCTACACTCATAATAACCCCCTTCAGTACCATTACATTTAAACATCTCTACCTTACCACGACTTTATTCAAGTTTAATCTAGCAAACTGGTCTTTTCATCTCCATAACAAACCCTCTTCTACACGATGACGGTCCTTTGTCTACTTACTAACGCCAGACGATTTTGTTTACCTCACAACTTGTCATCAGTGGCACGCTTACCCCATCCAATACGATTTTTTACCCAGAGCCCTGATTCTCTCTCTCTCTCTCTCTCTCTCTCTCTCTCTCTCTCTCTCTCTTTCGACATATTATTCGGCTTGGAACACTTTTCGAAACAAAAAGGTTAGATAAAGCTTTATTAAATTCCTTCAACACTTTTTTTAAAAGGGTGTCGTCCAAACTAAAAGTAAAAATACTAAGTTTAATTTCTGACTACTGCTGGACAATTTTAACAGCCTGAGAGCCCCCCCCCCCCTCCTAATCAAGTACTTGAAGAAAAAAAAAAAAAAAAAAAAATCCTTCACAACGACGACATTTCTCTAAACCTGCTGCCGCCAAAGGATAATATTTAACTTGGCAGATATCCTCTCGTCGAGATGGGCTTTGAAATAGACCCGACTCACCCTTTCAGTGTCATGACGTGATTAACCCTTTGAATCCGCTGGCGTCTCCTTTAGTTTAGTCTTACTTCTTCCAAACGACTTTTTTTTTTTTTTTAGTCAAATTAATAAAAGTCCACCTCGTATATCTGTAGTTACTGGTGGCTATAGCTAACCTAGATAAAAATGCCACTAAGCAAAACAAAATCGTCTGGAGGGAGCATCAAACACACACACACACACACACACACACACACACACACACACACACACACACACAGTCACCTGATTCAAGGGGCTAGCTAATGGTACCGCCAGACTATCACATTCAGCTTCTAAACCCTCCTCGTGGTGCAAGTTACAAGGCCCCAGTGGGAGTGGCGGCCTTGACACAGCATGAGTCTGAACCAGAAGAGGTGACTCGAGGGTATTCAATCGTGTAATGCCACCACGGGGAGGAGCCTAGGCTGGTCATGTACCCTCAAATGCACTTGACCAGGGGAACCTTACCACGGACCCTCACACTTCGAGGGTGGTAGTAAGTGACTGGCTGTTACGACGATGCATAATCACACTTGACGATCAATAGCCCGTCTTATTTTTTTTATTTACCTTACTCATTATTACTACTATTTTTTTTTTTGGGGGGGAGGGGAGGGGGAGGAGGAAAAGTAAGGAACAGCCCAGTCTCGGGGTTCCCTACATTTCACAGGGGCTGGCTGTTACACTGATGCCCAGTCACTAACAGTCTATATCCTGTCGTAACCATGAATTGTTTATACAGAAATTACAGTACCGGTAGCTATATATATAAAAATGCAAACCTCCCCCTTCCCATGCATCTTGTTCCTTCAATAAATATCTATTTCTGATCCGGGGAAATTTATATAAAGCCACATGTCGCTACCGCAAGATGCTGATATACAAACAAATATGAGATCAAGTCCTGATACTAACGCAACTAAGATATGTTTGTACAAGAATATACAAGAATGACTATGCACTACCACTTCCTTGTCTTTCCTGCAAAAACAAATCTCAGCTATAACAGGAAAATTATCGGAAGTAATCTAAAAACCTGAACAGCGGTCCTTCGGAAAGCCCAATAAATGAGAAGGTTTATTTTAGCGAGCGGGGAAGCAAACACTAGAGGGAAGGTTGTAAGGGGTTGCGTGGGACTCAATCCGGCCTTTACACCACACTTCATTATTTCTCGCCATCATAAGCATTATAAAATCCCACTATTGCCGAGGTAACTCCAGGGTGAGCCCACAATTTATGGATATAAGCGTCAGTAAACGTCTGGAGGCCACGTAAGGTTGCATGTTTTACGCCGTGATTACCCCCACAAGCCGGGGTGAGATTGTGCCGCCATTATGCACGACAACACGGCCAATATCATAAAGCAGGCTTAAAGCGGCCAAAATCCGCACGCGGTCAGTCTGCCCCCGTGACGTAACCATTGACGCCCTCCTCACTGCCCACTGCAATATACCACACTCAACGACTTTTGATCTGCAAATCCATTAACCCTCTGAAAGGCTGGACGTCATTTAGGTATATTATTCTGGCTACTGCTGGACGACTTTATTATGCTGGAAGAGATCCTGCTAGACAGCATGTTATATAACAAACTGGATTAACCCTCTTTAGTGTAGGACGCTACTCACCGTACCTACCGCAGGACCACTTTATTAAGATGAGAGGCATTTTGCTCATAAAAGGGTTTTTAAACAGTCTCAATGAATGTTATATATGGTACCAAACTCGAGTAATCTTCAACCGTGCAGCAGGCTTATTATCATTATATTTATATATTTAATCTCACCTACCGCAAGACGACGGTTGACAGGACTGTAATGTTACAGTTCCTCCCTATGACTACTCGGCTGAAAGAGATCCAGGTTCGAATGTAAATTAAGCTTATCTAGCCTTCCGTTCTATACTTCAGAGTTTGTAATATCAAAACTGTTCGCAAGGTCACTTTAATTAGCTTGGAGGACTCAACCATAACCTATGAGAAGAACCATTATAATTAGTGCCCAAATGAAAAGCCTTCCCGTCAGTTAACTTGAGCAGGATCTCCTCTCCACACCAACACCTACTACCCACCACCATTTCCCTGAATTAGCGTCATATTTTACCAACAACGACTCCAAGCTACTGACAGTAACTACACGGCGATGCATTATTAACCTCCCCTCTCAAAGTCTAATCTTCACACACAGAACATTCAGCAGGAAACATAAAACACCCGAATAACAGCGAAAGGTTCTATAATTCTCACAAAGCTGACAGTGTACATGGTTTTGCCTGTGCGGTGAAGATGAACGCTCCGAAACGAGAATGAGTGTATGGCCCATTTTACATAGTTATATGAATATCTCCTGCTTCTGTGCTTTACTTTTCCTGCCTGGATCCACCCTTCACCATTTACGAGTGGGAAACAGGGTCATGATGGTGAAGATGTTGATGATGATAATGGTGGTGGAGGTGGCGATGAAGGTGATGATAATGGTGGTGGAGGTGGCGATGAAGGTGATGGTCATGGCGATGATGATTATAATGATGATGATGATGATGATAAGCTGACAGTAATTATAGGTACGGGAGCATCTCGGCGCGGATAAACGGGGGGAACACGTAAAGGGAATTAAGGGGAAGGAGAGTAAATAAGAGTGAACAGTTTACAACGATTTTCCCTATATCTGTTCTCATTCACTATCATTCAACCCTGTCTTTTTGTTTTCTCTTTAAGGTTTACGTCTTCACTAGCATTTAATTTTGCCAGTGCCATGCGTTTCTGTCCACCTGTGTAAAACATAGAAGCCTGAGTTGACTTTAATTTTCATTCCACTCCATTGCCCTACAAGATAACATGTCCTAATGTACGATCTCTCTCTCTCTCTCTCTCTCTCTCTCTCTCTCTCTCTCACACACACACACACACACACACACACAAAACCAGGTAAGAGAAGCAGTTCTTTCATTAGCATACAGTAATCACACACCGAGCGAGGGAATACACAGAGTGAACGGGGCACCACAGAACCACTATGCAAATGAACCCGACCCCGTACTATCGGAGTCCCACACCTGAACGGGTCACAATAAGATCATAAAACGTCCCACTTCTCCTGTGGGAGCCCGCTATTGTACACACTAGCCTAAGCAGGGGCATAGAAGGTAGTGCTAGTAGCGATGGTTCACTAGTTTATGGCCTAACCTAAGCAGGGGAGCTGTAAGTTGTAATAATAATAATTCGCTATACTAGACATTAAAATGAGTCGTAGTCTAAACACTGTAGTCCACTCTCTCCACATTATTCCCATCTAATATGGAGCAAAATAAGTCATTCGGTATTCTGCTGCTAACAGTGATATTCTTGATGCTGTCACACGACTTTAGTCAGCCAGGGCCAGAGTTTGAATCCTGGTGCGGGCAGCAGATGACAATTTAACCAGATGCCCATCCACCTTTGCGGGTTGGTAGGTAAAATTAGTAGGTACAATAACACCTAGGTAATTATAGAAACCTAGATGATGCAGTGGCCTTGTATCTCAGGACAGTGGATGAATACCCTGTCACAGTCTCAAAGGTCTAAGTTGCATAGATGAACTCCGTGGCTAAGCATCTAATGGCGTCTATCCCTACCTTCATATTTACAGGGGAGACATTTTGGTAGGGAAGGGGTAAG
>NC_137015.1:7189044-7366544 GCF_032717465.1 Coenobita brevimanus
TGTGTGACCTAGACCTTGAGAGTTGATGGCTGGTTGTTGTGCGTGACACACCCGTCATGGTATGGAGAACAGTTGTGTGAAGTTTAACTAAAATCTGTCCATGCATGTGGAAGTTAAAGAGCGGACACGAATCTGGACGGACTGATGTACTGACGGAACCGCGCAAACCTATAGTACCCAACCAGTTTGACCGGTAAGGGACTAATAAACTTTAGTCAGTCCGTTTTCACCCGACAAAAATCCGAAACCCCTTAAAGCTCAGCTAATGATCAAGTGTAGTCAGACTGGATGGTTAATTTATCTGGTTTGCAATTAGAATCAATCCTACCTCATAAAGATTCATCGAAATTACATGCAACCACGACTCATTATTTGGTTATAAGTAAGCCATTTCCGTCATATGAAAACAAGCTGGCCATACTGCGGAAGAGTTGATATAATAGGGAACAAGGGTGGCGGTGGTATGAGCGAGAGGCGGGTATGTGCGGCGGTGTTTAGGAGAGAGGTGGGTATGTGGTGTGGTCCATGGGTCGGGGACGCTAGCACCATGGTACAAACGGTACACTGCCACCACCCTCTCCCTCCCTCCCTCCTCCGACCTCTCTCTCTCACAACTCTCCCTCACTCCCTCCTACTATCTCTACCACCTCCCTCCCTCTCCCCCTCTTTCCGTCTCTTCAACTCTCCTCCTCTCACGGACTTTACTCAGTCAATCTCTCTTCGCAACAATGCTGCCTCTCCCTCTCTTATACATCTACATTTCTTGTTATCATTCCTCCTTCTAATGCAAGAGCTAATCGGCACTTCTTATAGGGTATAATACATGCTGCTGGTCAACAATGGAACTGTCTTCCTCATTCAATCCTTCCCACTGTCTACGACCTCCAGTCTTTTAAACGCAATGGGTCCAGACATCTCGAAATGTATAACTCCATAGAATTCTGAATTCCTCTGTTCTGTTTTCAATGGAAAGAATAAATTTTGCAGTCTCATACTTGGGTTCTTTCTTCTTGGATATAAAAAGGGAATGTTACCTCCCTCCATCCCTCTCTCTACTACCCCTCACCCTCCTTTTCCCTCTCTGCCACCACCTACCTGCCTCTCCCCTTTCTTTCAACTGCATCCTTCCCTCTCCCTATTTGCTCCTCCCTTTATCAGTCCCCCCTCCCTCCTCCCCCGCCACTTCCCTCCCTCTCTGCCTTCTCTATCACCAGTCTCATCTCCTCATTACCCACTCCATTCCTCCCCCTCAGTTTTCTCTCGGCGATAAAGCTTCATACTGCTTGGATATCAACTAAAAGATCATACGCTCATGAATCGTCTACAAATTGCAAGTGAGCCACAGGATAGCAATGAAAGGATTAACTAAATGAGGCAATTTTTAACACAGAGTACAAAGCCTTTTATTTTATTCTGGGCCGACGATTATAATCCGATTGCTCAATGACCTCAAATCTAGATTTCTTTCAACTGAGCAAAATTCGTTTTAGCGAGAACAAATTACCGAATCGAGTACATACCAGCGACAGAATTAACTGACTTGAGCAAGAGAGTCTAAGTTAGATACTGATAGCGACATAAAGACAGACAAATAGGAACCGATATATAGACAGACTGAAAGACACACACATACATACACAAATGGATGAAATGGATGGATGAATACAGACATATAAGCATTTTCAGTTACATATGTAGGCTATGTCCCTAACATACACTGAAACAGGCCACAAATATAGTTAAAAATGCCTGATACTGTTATAAATAGCAATGATAGTACAACCAGGCGGTTCTCTTCAAAAGCAAGCCGGCATTGTGCTGCATATGTTTAAGTAGCTATCTTCCTTTCAGATCATGCCAGTGTTTCCGCGGTGTGGCCAACCAGGAGGCATCTGGTGTGGGTGTCATATGTCAACTGACTTCTGTATGACTAACAGCCCCCACACGCAGAGACGCAAAGATACCCCATACTAGAGTTTGTTTGTTTTCACCTGACAGAACTTGAGAAAGCATCAATAATGATCAGGAGCAGCAGCAGCGACATAACTGGCTGGTAATACAAGCGTCTCTTATCTCCTTCCCTATTCCCCCAAAAGGACGAGGGTGGATTGCATGGAAAGCGCAACTTCATCCTGCACCCCATCGAATTCAAGTCCCAGCCTGGGGCCACAACAGGAGTGCGAGATTCTCAAGATGACAAAAAAAAATCGCCTTGGGGTATCATGGTTTTATATTATAACTTCTCTATCATAGACGTGAACAGTTCAAATGGTAGAATTATTCCCACTTTTTTTTTTTTACCGGTACAACGATTCTACCTTCAGCTAAAATGCCTGAGATATGGCAAGGAACAAAGTTATAGTACTAACAATTTCTTCACTTCGAGACACTTCCTTATCTGAATAAGTCTGAAGGCAGTAAGCGTCACAGTGTTGAAGGGATTAATTCCTGACTATTCTATTCAACTTAACCTCTACAAACCAATGTCATTCCTGATACCTCTTGCCATTTTATTCACTAAAATGAAAATTTTCCGGGAGTTTGATACAGCCTCCATTTACCCCTCACTGCAAGAGATCATCTTGAATTAAAAAAAAAAAATCGTCCTGAGATGGCAAGAATAAACGAAACACAAAGGCACCGCACTTAAAAGGTTAAGACTTCTCGGGTTGAAGAGGTTCATGGGGTGTTTCTTTCCCAGCGGCGATTCACTACCCTACACTGGGTGCTAAAACGCTCCCCAGAGTTGTGCTGCATGTCCAAACATACAGAAGTAACCCTTTGTTCACCTCCCCAAACCCCATTCGCCTTAGCGTGTTTATGTCTCCTGTAAAGCGGTGATAATTGGTCCCATATTGAGGCGTGTGTTCCTTTGTTTCCCGTGCGAGATGCTGCTGGTGCTGGTGCAGCGATGTTTTTCTGGGAGTGTGCGAATGTGTGTGTACCCAAGGCGAGGAGGAGAGGGAGAGGGGGTAGCAGCAGCCGTCACACGCATCCCTGCCAGATGAATAATGAAGTGCTACACGCGGGGTTCCACAGCGCCCACTTGAGAGCCACTTCATACCTCGCTATTAGTACAGACGTAATCCCTTTAGTCACAGGATCTCTTTTTTATCATGTTCTGCTCATCACACAGGATTTTATTCACCACAGTAAAAGACCCCACGCGTTGTAGGAGTTAGTCCTTGACCACGGTTACTTTGGATGGAAGACTCGCAAGTCGGTTACATTCTGTAGGGTAGGGATGAAAGCGTTTGCCTAAATGTTTTTGTCATAGCGTATTCAACGATAAAATGGGGACAGGGTACTGATACAGCAGTCTATATACGGTATCCCACAATTCTGTTAACCTAATAATTTATTCATTATCATCAGCTCCCTATTAGCTACCAATAACAACACGATGAACAGGATACAACAACACAACCAGGAAAATAAAAGTAAAAGCCACTGTTTTCAAAGTTACCAGCAAAATAAGTCATCCATCCTATCACTCACCCATTCTCGCCATCCGCATGAAAGCAAAATCAAATGCAATTCACAGTACGCCGTACAAAAAACCGTGCGATGAAAGTCGAAGATAATAAATAATTTGTACTAGCAGCCTAGAATTTGCTCTGAGAGACCCACGTCGACAGTACAATGGAAACAAGATACTTTATAAGAACATGTGGAGGATGGAGTTACCGCTTAACAGATATACGGTATATGGTACCGTACACCAATTAAACTTTTACGAGATGAATAAGACGAATGAATGTTTATCGGATGAAAAACACGTATGCAGGATAAATACTACGAACGATCGATTACAACAAAGAAACATTTTCCACGTGAATAGCATGAATGAACGATTCAGAAGAAAGAGCGTTTGTGAGATGAATACCAAGAATGAGGAGAACGTTTGCGAGGTTAATACAACAAATGAACGTTTAGAATTAAATCGTTTCAGTACCACCACGTCTCTTTTTGCTGCCAGCATACGATTTTATTTGCATCTGGGACGACTTCCCATGGTGATGGAGCCAACTGCTGTCGCTAATATATATATATATATATATATACAAAGATGAAACTACCCTATCTCTAAACAGTAACAAATTCGCTCATTCGGTGCTTCGAAGATTTTTAGACCTACCACCTCAGCGATAACATATCTAGATCTATAAGCAAACGTGCTAACTTGGAACTTGAATGACAAGCATAATATTGGGTAGAATAATGTAGTGTTAAAAGCGCTACAAAGATTGGAATACCTTCAAATCTAAACGCAAAAACGCTACCACACCTTCAAATCTAGCAACACGAACGCTAAACAGACCTCCATATCAAGCACCGAAACCGCTGACATCTCTGCACCCAGCACCAAAACCTCTCACCTGATAATTGTAAAAACCTACTGAGACGTGAATAACGTATCTACAAATCCAGGCTAGTCTCAAAGGCGCTAGACAACCGAAAACCTCCAATTAAGCACCAAGCCCGCTAAAGCATCTCAACATTTTGCTGTACATCAAAACGACCAACACATCTTACATCCAAACCGCCAAAACACCCCCACATCTTACATCAAAACCACCAACACATCTCCACATCTTACATCAAAACCACCAACACATCTCCACATCTTACATCAAAACCACTACCCTGGCAACTGTGACCAGCTCCAGCACCCAGCCTGATCAAGTTCCTTTAAAACGTACCCGAGGAGGAGCCTGCTGCCTGCCTGCGCCCCCTCCCCCTTTTACCCCCCCTCCCTCTTCTCCTCCCCCCTTACCCCCCTCCCTCTTCTCCTTTCCCCATCCTCCAGCAGGTGTAGACCCTCTCACCCCCACCCCAACAATGCCGGGGATCAGATGGCAGCTGCACTCCATCACTCTCAGCTGCACCCCTAAACTATATCATTATTTATAGTTGTGGGCTGCTTAAACTGACATCATTTATCTCACAACTGCATTCCAACCCACCTCACGCAAAGATGCAATTATATAAACATCATTATTTAAGGTTATAGGGTGCTTGAACTAACATCATTTTAACATCACACCTGCACTTCATCCAGTACCGTATAAGTCATTCAACCTAATTTCTTAGTTCCACTTCTAGAACATATTACTATTCATGGTTGTGAATATAACCCATTCAGTAAGACGACGCCACATTCTCTTAATCTTGCTATAGCTAGATGGTTTATTCAGCTTCTGGTAGACACTGGTTCTAAGGTAAATACTACAACTGCTCTCCAACTTATCACCTAACTCCACAGCTACACTCAAACCAATACAACTTACAGGAACACTCAGACCAACACCATTTACTTCAATAACTGCAATCAAACCAATGTCATTCACAACACTTGCCTCAACAACTGTTTTCAATAACATCTTACAACTGCAGACGTACCCTAGGAGCCTGCTGCCTCCCTGCACCCCGCCTTACCTCCCCTCTCCCCCTACCCACCCCC
Organism: Coenobita brevimanus; assembly: GCF_032717465.1. Lineage (NCBI taxonomy): Eukaryota > Metazoa > Arthropoda > Malacostraca > Decapoda > Coenobitidae > Coenobita > Coenobita brevimanus. The sequence goes on from NC_137015.1 coordinate 7,194,509, forward strand.
TTCTCCAGCAGGTGTAGACCTCCCACTCTCACCCCCACACGTCTCCTTTCCTCACACCAACAATACCAAGGATCATATGTCTTGCACTCCATCACTCTCAGCTGCACGAATTCCTTACAACCTCCATTTTCAACACAGACAGACATTCCAGTATTCAGGCTAACTTAAATATTATCGAACCTGTATTCATACCACTGCATTTTACAACTGCATTCTGTCTTCACTCGCAGCTGCACTTATTCATCATTCACAGGTGTACCGTATCATAAGTAACAGCTGTGCTTTCACAACCATCATAATTTTTACAGCAGCAATCAACCAACCACAGCTGCATGCATTCCCAGTATCTTGCTTTCTATCATCTGTTGCAAATGTACTCCATCACACAAACCCGCACTCCAACACTCGCCTGCACTCAACTCATTCACATCTGCATTCCAACACCACCCCCGATTTCGCTGCTAAAACTGACAAACACTTCCACAGCCTACCAGGCGTTTCTACATAAGATTCCTCAGACGCAATCGTACTAGAAATCAAATCAGAGCAGCATTAACATCGATCCCAAAATAAGGTACAACAAAAACCGGTGCTGGTAAATTTTATGGGTCTACCCTGCTTATCAGAGTTACCGCGAGTCTGGGAGGCTGATAAATTACCCCGGCCTTCCTCTATATACGCCCTGGCTCCAAAGCTAAGCACTGGGAGAGACTGGCGGGATATGAAGCTCGTATACCAGCCGCAAACGATCTCAGCCCAGCTTTAAATAAATCTGAATGCCGAGAGCTGAAAATTATTACATATAAATACAGGCCTATAGACTATATTTTAAGCAGTTCCGTCTTTTCCTACAGGTCATTCTTGATCTACCAACTACGGTGCTCAAAAAAAAAAAAATAATAATAATAATAACAGAGCTACTGCTATGCAATTCAACCCATTCCTGTGAGTCTTGATTTACAAATTTCACACACACACACACAAATCCTAATGCTGTCCTTCTTGATTACCCCAATACTTCTAAGCAATTCAACCAATTCCGATGACCCTTGCCTTACAAGTTCAACACACAAAATGATAAAAAAAAATCCCATTCCAAATTTCAATTACACAGAGAGAGAGAGAGAGAGAGAGAGGGAAAAAAAAAAAAAACACGTCCAATTAAACTCAAAAGTTGCGAACTCATTCTGGAGCGATATATTCCACAAATGTTTGGGTGAAAATTCGTGCGGTGTGTGTCAAGGCGGGCCGAATTGCATGTCAGGCCGGACGCTCCTCAAACTGCCCAAAGCCCTGCCAGGCGTGTGTTCAGAGGAAGGAGGGGGAGGGGGGAGGCCACCACCAAAACAAAAATAAGGAAAATAAAAAGAAAAGAGCGGATATTCAGTACAGCAAAGGGCAATAATGTAATAAGAGATGAAATTTTACAGAACAAAGGAAAGTAACTCAATAAAGGCAGACCAAAAAAAATTAATAAAGTAAACAGCAAAATTCAAGAAAGATAAGGGCAAAAACTAAATCAAGGCGCAGGAAATCAATAAAAGAGACCAATACTTCAATTAAGAGGGGGACGGAAATTCAACACAGCAAAGAGCAAAAATTCAACAAAACCAAGAAACATACAGCCAAGAGCAGACACTCAATAATTATTCACTATGATTTTCCACTGTAGGATGTTTTTATTGCTAGTACCGGTAGCTATAATTATCATTCCGGCTACTACCATCTGTGTGTGTGTGTGTGTGTGTGTGTGTGTGTGTGTGTGTGTGTGTGTGTGAGAGAGAGAGAGAGAGAGAGAGAGAGAGAGAGAGAGAGAGAGAAAGGTGCCACAAAGCTTAAACCCTTGAATGCAGTGACTTACTCTATCGATTACTTTTTGGTACTCAGCCTGAGAGAGCGCCCCTACGTGCATGGGATAATGGAGGCTATACCTAACTCTTCCACTCTGCAATGTCCCTCCTAAAGTATGCAAAATCGTGAGTTGTAAAAATGTCACCGAAATGAAAGGTTAAATTCGTTCCCATTTATTCACATTCCTGCGTAGTTTACAGAACTTTGGTCACCTGTAGATTAAAAGCGACACTACTGCCAACCAGCCAATCTGCTTTGTAGGTATAACAACTCGAAGTGATTAAGCACAACCTACATCTTAGTTACACATGACCGGAGTAAAGTGAATAAAACAGACATTACACATTTAGTTTAATAAGGTAACAAGCAACAGAACGATACTGATAAGAGAATTAACACGACATATGTCTTTTCCCCTATACAATGCCATGGTAAATAATGGAATGGAAGGAGGTAAAAGTCAAAGGTACCTGTATGTAACTGATACGGTTAAGCGAAGATATTACGACTGAGTCGGTCTACATTCTTTATCTGGGTATCTTTATATCAGTCCACATTAGGTCCACTGCTAATCTAGACCGACCCTTCTCCTCAGACGAAAAGTGATAGCCAAACTTAACCCTACCCCATGCTGGCAAAGTACACGTGGGAAGTGGATGTCTGTAGGTAGGGCGATGCATGTGAATGGGTAAGCACTGTAGGCCTACTAGCTATATTTGTGGACATGATTGTTTGTATACGTTATATCATCAGCACAAACGAAAGGGTGCAACCATTAGCTAGGCAAACACACACAAAAAAAAGACATACTATCAGCATCCACTTTAAATGGCCACCACGCTTTGGGTCTGAACCCTAGATTAACAGCACACGCTACCCAGGGAGTCATCGCAGCTCCTTTTTGCAATAAACAATTTACCATTCTTTGTTTTCTACCTACCTCAAGACAATTTATTCAGCTTAGAAGCCCCCATGGTTCGAAGTGATAAAAATCTACCGCCACTTAACCCTTCAGTCCAAGGAAGTAAAAGTAAAGGGTACTCAGAAATAGTGTACTGCTACAGGAGATCAAGGTGTATACAAGTTATCTGCTCTCTCTCTCTCTCTACCCATGACAGCCGCATGGCCAGCATGGATACTGTCGAAATCCTGTATAGTTGCTTGCTTTTGTCCATAGCTACCCTCACTGACTAATCGCTCCCCATATTTATATATACCGGTGTATGTATGTGTGTGTGTGTGTGTGTGTGTGTGTGTGTGTGTGTATATATATATATATATATATATATATATATATATATATATATATATATATATATATATATATATATATATATATATATATATATATATATATATATATATAATGAAGTGTACGTGCCTCGAAAGAAATTAAATATCCCCTGGACTTTGGTGAATACATGGCAAAAAATTCTAGCCGACAAAGACTCATTAGTCCAGTTAAGATTTTGGTTTATGTTACCGGGTACTTTAGTTTCAAATAAACTTCCAAACGATATAGTAAACTATATAATGTATAAAGTTAGATGGGGCACCGATGACTTAAAAATATGGGTTAATTACGGTAAAAAGAGAGACCATGTGGAAAAAATCACCCGTGAAGGCTACCCGAAAACACAGAATTACGCAGGTTAACCAAACACAGGTGAATCCAATACAGAACATCAAGGTGTACACTGGTTAATTGGTCCCCCTTTGTCTGTGGCCCTATGTCAGCGACAGGGCCGGGATGGATGCCGTCGGGACCCTGTGTAGTGGCTTGCCTTTGTCCACCGCAACCCTCTCTCCCTCCCTCAACCCACTATAAATATTAATGCGGTGTCCTCCTGTCACTCTTGCAACTTCCAACACGCTGCACTACACCATTTCATACAGCGTAATAGCTACCGGTTCTCTACCCAATTACGACTGCAATTGTACCTAGGACTTGTAATACACACTGTGCCTTCAGTACTTCCCAACCAATGTTTGGCATATCATAAAAATGAAAATACAGTCCTGAGTTGGATGTTGACATCACTGTAATACTTTCTTCATTACGATGTACCGGTAGCTAAATTAATTCCTGTTACATCCAGATGACTTGGAGAGATGTAGATGAGTCCCTTGTAGTGAGCACGTTATTGGAATACAGTATATCACAAATTTTTCCAAGAGAAAAAAAAAAAAAAATTGTCACTGTGCTACAGCGTATGGAGACTTCCACAAAAAATATTAATTCGTCATTCTGGTTTACATATACCGGTAATCAACTTGTTGATCTGTTTCGCTTTACTTCCTCCTCCATACATCTACAGATGATGGATGTCATTTTTTCATCGAAGACCATCTATCCATCGAATCAGGCAACAAAAGACCTACACTACTGGGATCACGATGAAAACTTGTGGGGATGTTCCATACTTATACAGGATGAAATTATATTTTCTGAAGCTATGTGAATGGACAAGAGCACAGTGGCAACTTTAATTATCCCATCGGTTCAGTGAAGTGTGGCCAAGGTGAAGTGTTTTACTGAGTGCCCTTCTAGTTAAAACTTACATCATACAGCGAAAAATTACCGTATACGGTATACGCCTCAAGTCTGTTAATATGGTAAATGCTGAACCAGAACTTAAAATTGTGGCCTATATCCCATATGGTAGATTTTAACCCCCTTCACTACAAAAATAAACCTGTTGCCTAAACCCGAACGACCGAGGCCGTAGGTGTTAAGAAAAAAAAAATCAATGATGAGAAGACTGATGACAGGTAATTTTAATCCATTGTCTTTTTTTTCGGGGGGAGGGGGAGGAGGGGGTGTGCTGAACCAACTTGTTCCGGGGAGGCCAGAATAATATCAAATACCATGTTAATAATTCGGCACATACAAGCTCAACTTGAAGCCACCTTCGAAAAGTTAATCAAACTTTAACTCACCGGTACAAATCGTGCCGTTTCTTGGCTAGTTATATCGATGTCCCTCAAAACTTGTAATAGTTTTTGTGAACAAAGTCATCCATAAACGTGATTGATGGCTTCGTTATGTGTAATCCCTTCAGCAATAAAACATTAACCTTGCTACCACCAGACTATTTTATGCGGCTTATGAGAAGTGTCTGGATGTGATGCGGCAATAAAACATTCCAGTACTGTAACCCTTGTGCTTAAAGAAATATCCCCTGAACTTACTTGAAACGCTTGGCAGTAGCGAGAATTAAATAAAAGGCGTCATCGTTGCCAAAGGCCTAAGAACTGGCTACAAACTGGAAAATCCACGTAAAGGTCACCGATAACCATCGATCTTACCCCTCACCCAACTCTATTCCCTACGGTACCTTATTGGCATTCATCCATACCACCATCCCTTCTCCTTATTCCCATCCCTTCCTATCCCTCTTCCTAATCCTACCCTACCCTCACTTCGATTCCTAACCCCTCCCTCACTCCCTTCTCAACTCCCACCCTCACCACCAACTCAACCCATCCCCTCACTTCCCTACTTACTCCAGACTTTCGGCCCCCATTTCTAGTCCCCCGCTCTCTCCACAACACCCACTGTCCAACTTTACTCCCTCATTCATTCTACCTCCTCCCATTCCTACCCTAACCCTTACCCCCATCCCTACTCACCCTCATCCTCGTCCCTACCCTAACCTCGCTTCATTTCTACCTCATCCCTCACTCCCATGACTAGCCTAGCCCACATCTCAGCTCGACCCCAACCCAACCCTTATCGCCACCCTCACCCCAGCTATTACCCCCTCCTTCACTCCAGCTCTACTTCCTCTCAATTTTTAACTTATCCTTAATCACCACCATCTCTATCCCCTCCCTCAACCCAATATCTAACCATTCCCTCATATCTACCCTCACTCCCTTCCCTTTACCCCTCCCTCAGTCGCTACATCCTTCCTCACTCCCAACTATGGTCCAGTCACCACCAGGCAGAGATTTTCGTCCTTTTGTTGCTTTTTCTCACGGGACAGAATGGCAGAATAACACAATGCTACGGCCATACATCTTTACCATAGCATTTCTTCGTGACTAGCATATCCCAGTGTTATCTCTTGTTACAGCTCAGCATTCAGACTGGGACGGCACTTTTAGGCCAAGTTCAAGTGAAATGATTTTAACAACCTATGCCACTCCCCTTCATCTCCCCTCCCTAACTCTCAACTCCTTCCCTCACCCAACCACCACCCTCATCCATACTCTCTCACTCCTATCCCAACCTTCTTCCTCAACCCTACTACTACCCTCACCCCCACCACTATCCCTTCCCTCACGTCCAACCCCTCTCCCCCCAGCTCCACCCTCAACTCCATCCCAATCCCCTCACTCCCATCCCAACCTTCTCCCTCAACCCCACTACCACTATCACCCCCATCCACAGCCCCTCCTTCCCTCCCGATTCCCGTCCTCACCCCAGCTTCACTCCAGCCCCACCCCAATCCCACGGACATAAATACCTCGTGCAGCGGAGTGATACCCGACGAGGAGAGGCCACGCATGTCAAGATGCGGGAAGCCTGCAAGGGAGCACTAAAAGTCTACTACGGAGAAACACGCCACATTTACACTATCTATCTATCTATCTATAGCCCGACGCCCTAATCCCGCAAAGGGTGGCCGCAGACAAAACGCCTCCAAGTCACTCTGTCACCCACCATTTGACTCCCCTCCCCCCAACTCACCCTCCCCTCCCTCATATACCTCTCAACTCCATCCCTCCACCTCATCCTCGGTCTACCCCTCCCTCTCCCTCCCTCCACCTCACCTACATACACCCTCTTAGTCAGTCTTTCATTCTCCATCCTCTCCACATGTCCAAACCACCTCAGTGTATTTCTCCTAATCTTTTCAACCACATCCACATCTACCCCACAACGTTCCTTCACTTCTTCATTCGTCAACCTGTCCCTCCATGTCACTCCACATGCTCCTCTCAAGTAACTCATTTCCACTGCTCTCACTCTTGACTTGTTCCCCTCTTGCAAGGTCCACGCCTCGCTTCCATACGTCAGGGTAGGGATCACAATACCATCATGCAGTGACTTCTTAACTTCCATACTCACCTCCCTATTTCTCATCACTGCTTTCAGTGTGCCAACAACCTTCCTTCCCTGCTGTACCCTTTCACGTACTTCATCCCCCAAAGTTCCATCCTTACTCATCACACTACCCAAGTACTTGAATGCACTCACATTCTCCATATCCTCACCATCCAACCTCACTGCACACTCTGTGACTTCATTCCTCTCAAACACCATAACTTTACTTTTGTTTACATTAACTTTCAGCTTCCTCCTCCTACACACTGTCCCAAATTCATTCACCAAACCTTGCAACTCCCATTCATCTTCACTCAACAATACTGTATCATTCCTAACCTCAATATGACCAGCACCAGCTATGCCGATTACATTTCTCTGTTATATACTGTACTTGAGGTGACGGTAGGAGGAGAGAGGATGTGGAATGGGAAACTGAAGGGAAGTGGATTTGAGGGAGGTGGCCGAAAGGAGGGGAAGAGGGCTTGAGGGAAGGAGGGACGTGGGCTAGGGGAGAAGTGGACTCGGAGGAGAATGGGCGGGGGTAGGAAGCGTATAGAGCAGGATGGACTGGGATGGTGGTGGAACAAGGAAGGGGGATTGGCCTACACCCTGTGAAGTTGGACGCTGAGAAATGATTAGTGCAGGCTAGGGAAAAGTTGTATTAGTTTTCTCCAAGCACAAGGACAAGAAGGGAGTATACACGTGTTATATTCTTACAGCCATTGTTCTTCAATGTAGGTAACAACTGTCTCAACCACAGAAAGGGTTAATGTGCTGACTATATAAATCTGCTTCTGTTTGCTAGATAAATCAGAAAAAAAAAAAAAACATAGTTCCCCACTAAAATACATGCAATCAACGTATTACAAGGTGACTCATGTTGGGTACATCTAGCCCCGCAATATGTTTAAAAAGCCACTTACATACAGTGAGTTGAACCACTCTTTTGTGTTGTTGGACGGCGTTACAATCCGCTAGTAAGCGTTGTTACTCTAATCCTGGCTATCTACGAAAGAGAAAATGGATGCTCGTAAAGTCTGTGCTAAAAGGGTGGTGCCTCTCCATAATGAGAAGTAGATGGTGTGAGGATATTTGCACATCATCACATCATGCCTTAAAAGCTAGTACCCCACGATACCATTATGGTCTATGCAAACAACACTAAAAGGTCTGGTGTCTTCCAACACAAGCGTTTCAACAGCTTGTGATTTATGAGTACCGGTGGGTAAATAATACATTTATACCAAGAGCAACACCATCAGGAATAACTATATGGACCCCTAACCCCTACAACCCGACGACGTACTACTATCATCTGCTACCGTAACTCCAGACGGCATTCAGCTTAGGGGAGACATCCTATCAAGATGGGGCTAAACGAGCTGCATCTAAGTTCACCATTTCGAAAAGTTTCCTAAGTTAGATAAAACCGACTGTAGATAGCAACGGTAAAAACAAAGAAAATCCTCGGGTTGAAGGAGTTTTACTTTTTTCTTAAGGGTGTTACGGAGTATGGCACCTGGCAATCTACCGATCTATGCATAATAAACTGCTATTCTTAGGGAAGATATCCAAACATTCCCGTTCCTACACACAAACGATCGCTCCTTCACACATTTCACCGTCCATCATTCACGATAGCCTACTTCACTACGCTACCTAGCCCTTCCACCTGGATCTCGGGTGTAAAAAGTTATCATGAAACGTTCCTCATTTACTTCGCCCTTCCATTAAAAGTTATCTCCAAACGTCCCTCACCCTCTCCACTACCGTGTAAAAGTTACCGGTATCTCCAAAGTCCAAACGTCCCTCATCCACTGCACTACCAGGACCTTCCAAGTGGTTCTCGGCGATCACCACCACATATATATATCGAGTTTGTCAGGGGTGCAGGGAGTTTTCTCAGGGGTAGGGTGGTACGTATAATCCACAGAGGAGCACAAAGGCAGAGGCGGGCATTAATCCCCCTCTTTTTCACATGGTCGACGCGAGAGCCGGACTGACCCCAATTGTCCCCTTACCTCTTGCCCTCCAACACCCGAGTCTTCCTGTCTTTTGTGGCTTGGCTTTCCCAGGACTCCCCCCACCCGCCCCCTCCCTCCGTCCTTACTCCCCCCATCCCGCCGAGTCACACATCACCGCCACCATTTATGAGTTCCCCGTCACGAACCGTCCACACATTCCCCGCACTTTTGACATTTTCCTTACCAAAATATTATCTTATACCACAAATGTACATCTACCTACCTAATTATCTATCTGTGTATATAACGTGTACGCACACATTTTATGACCACGCTCATACGTTGATCACATATGAATGATAAAACTTTTCACACAATATAATGTACCAGGTGTTACTGCAGATCATGAAACCGGATTTAACATTATCATACTACTTATTGAAACTGCGCTTTCTTTGACGGGCCAAGTTGTCTGACAGTCTGCATAACTTCACATACAAGTGAGGTACCGTACTGATACCTGCTAGAATATGGGGCCATGATTCATCCTAAATACAGTAGAGGTCACTGGGCTGTAAACATTACCGGTGCTGTAACTTACTAGTGCAGTGCAGTAAGCTAACTCTACTCTTTACACCATATAGAAGGCTGGAACTTCTGTACCTGCTGGTGAGGAGGTAGGTCACTCCTGCACATCTTTCTTGGACGACAATCACCACCAACGTTTTTACATTATCACCACCTACTGTAACTGCCCACTATTTCAACGAGGTGAAACGTCGTTTTACATACTGTAACTTAACCCTCTCCCAACTATGATTAGCCTCACCTGAACGAAACTGTCTGATGAATGCCTATACCGGCGACATATTAACCCAAATTGTGGTTAACTCTGCAACTGCTAGGATTACTCAGAGCTGCACAAGATCATCTAGTGTTAATCTGAATAACATACATACTGGTGTCCACAACAGCGAAACGGCTCTCGTTAATGCATAATAATAATAATATTAATAATAATAAAATAATTATTATTATTATTATAACACTAATAAAAATAATTCTACAGTAAAAAATAAGATCGTACAGTACAAGTGTTTTCCTGGTCTAAACTCGAAGCATCCTCTTCCCTTACGTCTTTTGTGAGCGGCTCCTCTCATGCTCTTTTGTGCGGGACACCTGGGCTGAGACTGGTACCGTACCCTTCCCTCCCTCCATCCCTCCTCTTTCCCCTTCCCCCCTCCCCTCCCCTTCTCCCCCTCCTCTTTCCCCCTCCCCACTCCCCCCTTACAACAACAACACACACACAAGGACAGTCCCACACTTCAAATACTTCCCCACTCTTCACCGCCTCAAATACTTCCTCAAATCCCAGATACTATTACCGTACGTTAAGCTGATTCAAGACACCCATTCAGTGTCAATCCGTATGAGGTTCAGTGGACGACTAGACCTTGGCAACGGATTATCAGGTCCAGACGTTATGATTCCTCATGTGGTCATGCACAAATCAGGAAGAAGTGTTTGTACTGACAAGCTGGATGTACACGTGAGAGTCTAAGTGTTATGATGGTTATCTTTGTAAGTCAAAAATGTACCAGTATATACAACTATATGAATGGACAAGGCGAAACCAAGCAAGCGTACCGGTGCCGCATGAAAGAACATACTCCGGTCCATTTAATGCCCGTCACGGCTGAACCTATACCCATACGCCCAGCACCGCAGATGAGGTGGTGAATGGAATAACAAGCCGCTATGGCTCCTTAAATCATGCTACAGTACCGTACCTGCTTATACTAAACTTCCCCAGGTACCGTCTATACTACCCTCCTGTCACACAAAAACACACAAGACCGTACTGTATAATTCGACATTTAAACGCAGAATAGTCATCCTTTTAAAGCGGTTACGAGAAAGGGAGGGGGTGCTTCTAGTCCATTCAGTCCCGTAGTACCTAATAAACTGAATATTTTATAGCCAGGAAAAAAAAAATGAATAATGCATCACCGTGCTGAAAGGTTAATCTGACACAAATCCTCCTACAATAACCTAAATTAGCTTTTAATAATTCATCCCCCCGACATTATTACGCTAATCGCATACAATCCATCCCGCCATCATGTGATTCAGCTGTATCGTTAATCGTCCCGCCGTGAACGAATTTATTTTGCACTGGGACAGAAGTAGCCTATATGAGATTCCCAAGCACCTCTTCCTTAGCGATTAATTCTGCAGAAAAGTATATCTCATTGTTTTTTTTTACACGAGATTCCCCAACACCCCTTCCTTAGCGATTAATTCTGCTGAAAAGTATACCTTATTTATTTATTTATTTTTTTTTTATTCCCCTGCACCTCTTCTTTAGCGATAAAATTTGCATAAAAGTACATCATCATTATCATTATTATTTTTACTTTTAGATTTAATATACGAGTTCACTGCGCACACGAGATTCAACCCCTCATTACGGGGACGTGTTTTATATATTCCATTTCCACATTCACTTCTCAACACGATTTTATGACAACTACGGGGAAATCTAGTCGAACTGCAAGGAATACCTACATACAGCATTACGGTAGTCATTCACCCCACCAATACCTGAGATTCTGCACAGGCTGGATAAAATCGTCTGGTGGTAGCCTGACTAAATGACAAAAAAAAAAAAAAAGTCATTGAAGTGAACCACACTCACACTCACACCCACAAGACCTGGTGGGGAAGTGGTTATACGCTAGGGTGACTCCAAAGTACCGGTACACGAGAATATGGGACTAAGAAGAAACATAAATGCATACAGGAAGGCTAACATGTACAGGTCGGAAAAAAAAAAAAAAATGCTACTCACCCTAGATGGACAACCACAACGCCGCTCCAACCAGGGAAAAAAACATAAACGTTGAGAGAGAGAGAGAGAGAGAGAGAGAGCATTCTTAGTACAGTATATATATGTTCCACACGGTCTTTCTACCTAGGTTCTGTGTACCAGTAATTTTAAAGCTGGTTTATGTAACTGGTCATCAAATCAGCATACAGCAAGGACCAAGACTACTGAATTATTTACCAGCCAGGATATATCTTGACCTTTGACCTCGCATTGCTCGGTATATAGCCAACTGTCCAGCATTTAGTATCAGATAAAACGAAGTATTCAGGCTCCTCGGTATCTCGTATTTAATGTATCACGTTTAAACTACTGGAATACTTGGATTTCCTATTAAATATATACCTAAAAACATAAGGGTAGTTTCAACGTTTCTGCCTACAGCTACATTCAACATCACTGGATAAAATAACCTTTTAAGTGGTGCAGTAAGGGTGTTTTATTTAATCCCTGAAAAATGAAAGTCTTCGCCGTTGCATGTAAAATCATCTGGCGCCAGATACAGTACAAATACATAAGTCAAATAAGCGTCCCCTGAAGGATAACGTCCGCTCGTATGGTATGCAAATCAAATAGTTAAGGGAGAGGTGCTGGCGGGCATCACAAGTCAAACAAAGCCTCAAGGGAGAGAAAGGCTGATATGTCCTCCACCATCCTCTCCGCGAGCGCGCGCACACACACACGCGCGCACACACACACACACACACACACACACACACACACACACACACACACACACACACACAGGCTACCCTGGAAGTTTCCCAAGCGCCACCCCGCCCCATGAGAACCCTCGCCTCTTTTTGCGGGCACATTGAGTCACTTTTCCCACTCCACTTGGCAAAATGGGGAATATCCGGAGCCGGGCGGCCACGAGGTGCGTCGTCCTGGTGCTGCCACAATGCTGCTGCAGGTATAACAGAAAAAAAAAAAAAAATCAGTGCGACACCCGCGCCCTTCCACTGGTCTAAGGAGAACGTTGACTTTTTCCTGTAAGCCTGACTTTCTACTGGCTATTCTCATTGAAGTTACTGCAACCTTACCTAACCCTCAACCCTTCCGCCAAGTTTAGTTCAAATTGAATAAAAAGGGTTTAGGCTGACTTTGACCTTTAACCTATTTTTCTAAAAACTGCATCCGTTCGTCCGTGCCTGACCGTCAACCCATCCACCAGCCTATATCGAAAAAGAAAAAAAAAAAATAGTTATTTAGTCGAACCTCTGACCCAGGCCTGTGACTCTGGCCTTTTAGTGTTCTGAAATTCGAATAACTTACCCTTGCCTTATCATATAACTTTGACCTTCGATTCTCATATTACAATAACTAAATCTCATATTACAATAACTAAATAATTGCCTTATCTTCAACCCTTCCGAATTGTTTGGTCTAAATTGGATCACCACACTACGTTGGTCTTGCCATGTGACCCAGAACCGACTCTTCTGAAAACAACAGGTCAGTCCCTTAAACGAACCTCAACCCTTCCAACAAGTTTGGTTAAAAAGGATCAAAACTGAATTTCGTTCGCAGACACACACACACACACACGCGCGCGCGCGCGCGCACGCGCGCGCACACACACACACACACACACACACACACACACACACACACACACACACACACACACACACACACACACACACACACACACACACACGGTCAAGAAAAACACTGCGGTCTACCCTTAGCGTCATCGTGCGTGTAGAAAAAAATCGCTAAAAATTCCCACAGGAAAAAAAAAAAATCAAGTAAAATTCTCACTAATAAATCTCTTACACGTTTCGCAAATTCTCTCTCTCTCTCTCTCTCTCTCTGCCCGTGCTGAAATAATAAGATATAATATTCTAGAACCACCAACATCAGAGCGAGTTGATGGCATTAGCTGAAGATAATGGAGGAAGAGGGGAGGAGGGCTGGGGAGGAGAGAGTTGGAGAGGAGGGAGTGTGAGAAGGAAAGGGAGGAGGGTGGAGGAAGGAGGAAAAATTCTAAAAAGGGAGGAAAAATGACGGTGATGATAGAGGTGAGGGAGGGAAGAATATGAGAGAGAGAGAGAGAGAGAGAGAGAGAGAGACAGAGAGAGAGAGAGAGAGACAGACAGACAGACAGACAGAGGGGGGGGAGGGAAGAGGTAAGAATGCGAGGAGGAGTTGAAAAGGAGAGAGAGAGAGAGAGAAAAAGGAGAGAAAGAGAGAGAGAGAGAGAGAAAAAGGAGGGGGGAGAGGGGGGCGTGAATGACATGGAAAAGAAAAAAGTGGGAGAGAAGGTGGGAGAGAGAGAGAGAAAAAAAAAAGGGGAGGGAAGGAAGGGTAGAAAAAGTTGAAGAGGAAAAGGAGGGAAGGATACCCGGTAATGCCAAGAGCGTGAGGGACGGAGCACGAGGATATTAGGGTCGGGGTAAAAAAAAAAAAAAAAAAAAAAAAAAAAAAAAGTGATGGAAGGGGGGAGATTTTGACAAGTAAGGATATCACAGACCACGAGAAAGGTGGTGAGAATGATGGAGACGCGGAAATAAACTGGGGCAACTACATGGATGAAGATGGCAGGGATGATAAATTGAGTGGCTGATGATTTTAAGGCTAATGAGAGTTGCTGACACGAGGGCTGCAAGAAATATGAGTCACTTGCTGATAAACAGGTGTGCTGATGAAGAGGGATGTATGGATGATGTGCGTTATGTGGATGATAATGACTTGAGTGCTGTTGATGGTAGAACAGGTACTGATCGTCGTGTGGTTGATGTGTTGTGCGTATGATAATCAACTGCATACTAAGGGAAAGACATACAGGTAACTAGAGAGCACTCAGAGAGCGCATACCTCTGCCAATGCCACCGCAAGATCCGGATCCGGATCCGCCCCTAAATTTAATCAATTCTTTCTTGGCCCATGGCCCACCCTTCCACAAAATTTCATGGAAATTGAGGACTTTTGGAGATATTATCTGAACAAACAGACAGACAAACATAGATGAATACATACACTCCTCCAGCTTCGCTGGCGGAGATAGTGAGAATTGTATGGATCATGAAATACGTGTGGATGATGATACACGATGACATTTGGATGATGAATATTGTAAAGATGATGAGTCAGGTGGGGTTCAGGTGAGGATACAGGAAATGTTAAGGACAGTTGTTTCAAATTACGTGTCGTGAGGGCGTGGATCGACAGGAAAACATGGCGGAAGGAGTCGTAAGTTAGCTGTTACATAAAGGGTGGTGGGGATACAGAAACATAGGGGCAGCTGTTGCAAATTATGGGTCGTGCGACTTGGAAATATTAAAAAGGTCGTAAGTGTGAGGTCGTACAGCCTACAAAGGAGGTAAAGACACAAGAAATATAAGGAATTTAAATATAAATTATGTGTCGCAGGGTGTGGACCGACTGGACTTTATAAAACAAGGAGTTATATGGTTGTGGTCGTACTATAAAAAGTGGTCAAGACATAAGGAATATAAACAATGTTGATGTAAATTATGTGCAAACATTTAATAAATTTAAAGAGGGAGTCAAACCCTTCAGTCCCACGACGTATAATTTACTCTTGCTATTTCCACACGATTTTTAAGACAATTTTTTTCGAATTCGCGAAAGATTTTTTAAATTTAACCCTTTCACAACTAGAAGGCCACTCTAAATTGAATAAGATCCTTACTGATCATAAGAATTAAATACAAAGTACCCAAAGAAGTGCTTAAACGTGTATGGTTATATAGAGAAGGTCATGCTGAGGACGAAGGGAATGTTAAGGGCAGTTGTTGTATATCATGTGTCGTGTGGGTGTGGGCTGACGGAAATATAGCAGGATGAAATTGTACATCTAAGGTTGTGTACAAAGCGTGTTGAAGGCACAGGGAACGTCAAGACTGTTTCTGTAAATAACCGGGTATGTGTCGTGTGCATGAGGGAGACAAATAACTATGGCGCTAGATGTAGTCGATTTGTGGTTATATACAAGCTGCAGAGTTAAGCTACGGATTGAGGGGAAAATACAGAGGAAGAGGTGATAAGTCTGAGAGAGGGGTGGTAATGGTGCTGAGTCAGGAGGGAAAGTCGTTAGTTGCAGGTCGTGGTAAGTTATGATGGTAAGGGTTTTGAGGGCAAGGTCGTGAGTACATTGAGAGAAATGGAAGACTGACAGGTGTTTGTAAATAAGGGATCATGGGACTGTGAATCAGGGGGAAAGTTTAAAAAATAATAATAATCTGTAGTTGTGCAAAAGGGCACACATATATAATAATAATATAATAATAATAATAATAATAATAGTAATAATAATAATAATGCAGAGGATGAGGTCGTACGTTTGAGAAGTGAAAAAGAACATTTAGAGAAAGAGGTCGTTCGTCTGAGGTGGTGGTAAAGGTTGTGACTGAGGTGGGATGGTCGTGGTAGGTTATGAGGGTGAGGGTTATAAGGGTTTGGTCGTAATACAGCTGTGAAAAAAAAAAAATGGTCAATGAAACTGGGTGTATAGAGTAGGGGTCGTATCGTAGGTGCCAAGATGGGCTTCGAACACCTATATCTAAGCGATTTGTTCTATTCTGCACATTACACACCTGCGTCCTCTTCAATGCTAATGATGAACACTACGTAAACGATATAAACAACACATCAATATAAACAATACAACGATATAAACAACATAAAGAGAATGTAATGGTGTTATATACTAAATAAGTCGCTAAGGAACAGATGCCACGAAAATTTCTGTCAGTGAGAATACGGGCCTAAAACTTGGCATATTTTCTGACTGAAGGATATCAATCAATGGGAATATACAGTGTGGATCAAAAGTACAAAACAAGTCTTCAGGGAAATCTGCTGTTGTGTAAATTATGTAAATCGACAAGAACATACAGCGGAAAGGGGTCGTAAAATTGAGAGTGGTGGTGGCAGAAGTGGTGAGTCAGGGAGGAAGGTCGTTAGCTGCAGGCGCTCATAAGTTACACGGTGACGGTTTTCAGGGCAAGGTCGTGAGAGAGAAAAAGACCGTGTGGTAAGAGGCCGTGATGGAAGGTCGTGAAAAATATGGGCGGCAAGCGTAAAAAGTCGTAAAAGGTCACACAAATGAGGTCGTGTGTGGTAAGGTCGTAAAGAATGGAAAATATTGGGTCGTAGGTTTTTGAGAGGGGGTGGTAAAGGTGGTGAGACACGAAGGAAGGTGGTGATAAGTTACGAGGGTGAGGTTTTAAGGACAGGGTTGTCAGGTTAAAAAAAAAAAAAAAAAAAAAAAAAAAAAAAAAAAAAAAAGCGTTGTAGGGTTAATTGATCGTATATTGCAAACGTTTGTGAAAGTTTGCATAGAAAGAAAAGTAAAAAAGGGAGCCATAACTTTCCCCCTTCACCCCAAGTTTGTCAAGTGCAACCTGTATCATTCTTGCTGCTACCTGACGATTCTTTTTGCCCAACGGAGTGCGCTAGTAATGGGAGATTTTAATGAAAGCCGCATCTAACCACCCTAGCACGACAACTCACTCATAAACTGAATAAAGTTGTTTGGAGATACTGTAATATATACAAAGACTACCGGTACGTCATCGTACTGAAAGGCTTAAGCATCACTACTACTTCGTCCTTTCTGAGTAGTTACAGACAATACGGTATCACTTTTTTTTTTAATCCGCCAGCTTCCGAGCACGCAGATGACATTAACTGAAAATACTGGAGGAAGAGGAACAGGGAGAGGAAGAGGAAAAGTGAGAGGAAGCGGGACGGGGAAAAGAGGGAGGGGAGGGGAGGGGGAGGAAGCATGAGGGAGGAGAGGGGAGGGGAGGGGGAGGAAGCATGAGGGAGGAGAGGAGAGGAGAGGAGAGGAGAGGAGAGGGGAGGGGAGGGGAGGGGGAGGAAGCATGAGGGAGGGAGGGGGCGGAAGCATGGGGCGGGTATGAAAATGGAAGGAGGTAGGAAGGAGGCGGAAAAAGGAAGGAGAGAACATGAAACAAATGAGATAAATGTGGGCGGGAAAGAATAAACGAAAGGTAAAGAGAGAAGGAAAAGGAGGGAGGATGGCAGGGCGAGGCGGAAATGGGGAGGGGGGTCGGAGGCGTGAGGGAAGGAGCGCGAGAACGTCATGCGTGAGGGAGAAAAGGGAAGGGAAGGGAGGGGGAGGATGTGACAAGTAGGGATATCAAAGTCCACAGGAAAGGTCGTGAGAGTGATAGGGGTGACTAAATAACATGGATGACGCAGCAGGGATGAGGGTGGTATCCTGCCTATGATGAGTTGCGCAGTTGATGAGGGAGTTGTGGAAGGTGGTGGTGGTGATGGCACAGACAATGAGGAATTGTGTGGATGGTGAGGAATGCGTATATGGTGAAGATGGTGGTGGTGTAGATGATGAGTTGTGAATGATTATGAGTCAGGTGGATGGGCTGCTTATATGATGAAGGTAGTGTGGATGATGATGGTCACGTGGGTGGTAAAGGGCAAACAGATGATTATGTTACTGTGGATAACAATATCAATTCCGTCCTCATCCTGATCCAGATCTATAAAGTTACCTGTAGATGATGAGCAACGAACAGGTAAAGAATTTAGCAGTGATGAAGGACCTTTTACATGATAGACGAAAACTGTACGAATACCAAGTCGTATGGATGAGTCAGTGAGCACACAGGATATGTAAGAGGACTTGTTGCAAATTATGTGTCGTGAGGGTGTAAACTGACAGGAAAATATGGCAATATCATAAGTTTGTGGTCGCACACAAAGGTTGGTGAAGACGTAGAGAATACAGGGACAGCTGCTGCAAATTATGTGTTGTGAGGGTGTGGGTGGGTGTGGACTGACAGAAATATATATACCAATGGGCAGTAAGTAAATTTATGTTCGTATATAATGCTGATGAGTGGATCGAGTGGAAAACAAGGAGAAAGAAAACTAAGTTTCAGAGAAGCGTGAAGGTGAGGCAGGAAGGGCGTGCGTTAGTTCCAGGTTCTGGTAAGTTGTGAGGGTGAAGATTTTATGATCAAGATTGGTATATACTGTAAGTGTGAGAAAAAGGCCGTGATATAAGAGGTTGTAAGTACAGCTGGTCAAGAAGGTTTGAATCCAGAGTAGGAAGGAAAGCAAGCAGCAACAGACTATGATATCTATGAATTCAAGACATCATAATAAAGTAAGAAGCCCTCCTCCCCCTCCAAACACACACACCAAACTCTCCAGCTGATGAGGCGGGAAAAAGTGGAAGGGTAACAGTGCACAGAAAAAATTGTCATATAATTTCAGAAGAGAGACCGAAAGGAGAAACTGTATTCTAAATTAAATCGGTAGTGAAAGTAAGTGTAAAAAGCAAGAGTTAAGTAAAGGAAAGCCGTTGAATTTGTGGTTGAAAATACAAATTAAAGAGTAAATTTGCTTAGGGGATGGTTGTGAGCCACGAGACACTCACGGCAACTTACCAAGGTGTGGGGGTTAAGGGCAACGTCGTCAAATCAGTGAGAGAAAAGGCGCTGCAAGGAGAGCTGATTACAAATATCTAATCAGTAAGTAGTGGATCAAGAGGAATGTATATAAAGTGTGGATCAAGAGGAATGTACAAAATGTGGACCAAGAGGAATGTATATAAAGTGTGGATCAAGAGGAATGTATAAAGTGTGGATCAAGAGGAACGTATCCAGTGTGGATCACGAGGAATGTATAAAGTGTGGATCAAGGAGAATGTACAAAGTGCGGATCAGGAGTGTATAAAATGAGGGTCGAGGAATGTATAAAGTGTGAATCAAGAGGAATGTCCAAAACGTGGATCAAGTGGAATGTACAAAGTGCGAATCAAAAGGAATATATAAAAAGTGCGGATCAAGAGGAAAGAATAAAGTGCGGATCCGGAGGAATGTATAAAGTGTAGATCATGAGGAATGTATAAAGTGTAGATAAAAAAAAATAATGAGGATCAAGCGGAATGCATAGTGTGGATCAAGAGGAATAATGAGGACCAAGAGGAATGAACAGTGTGAATCAAGAGGCAAGTATAAACTATATATCAAAAAGAAAAATGTGCGGTGTAAAGTGTGTACATGAAGAGGAAAAACCAAATGGAAGTAGTGGTAAGTTTGTGAGAGGGTGGTAAGGGTTATGAGTGAGTGAGGAGGGAAGGTCGTAAGTTGCAGTCGGCGTTAAGTTACGACGGTGAGAACTTGGCCCTGAGGCTGCAAACTGACCACTCTGCATTTCATTTTTCCTAACGTCAGGCAATTTTACCATGATGAATGTTTGGCCTAAAAGAACTGCATAGTATTTTAGTTCGTGACACACGGTTTTAGTTTTTCCACAAAACCTTAAAAGGACATGGACGTGAGAGGAGTATAAGAGAAAAAAGGACGGCGAGATAAGGGGAATAAGGACACCTGTTTACAAATATTCTGTCAAAACGATGTAGATCAAGAGGAAAGTACAAACTGTAGATCACATGAAAAAGTACAGGAGGGGTTAAAGTTTGTGAGTGCGTAAATGGCGAGGATCGAGAGGAAATACAGAATAAGAGGGCGTAATTATGTGACAGGAAAGGTAAAGATGTTAAGTCAAGATAGAAGGCCGGAACTTGCAGGTGGTGACAGTTTACGAGACAGAGCAATGCGCCGACCAGTAAAAAAAGGGGGGGGGGGGGGCCACGATTAATTTCTATCATGAAGGTGTGGGACAAGAGGAAGGTATAAAATCTGGACAGAAAACAAAATAACGGTTATCAAAGCAAGGCCATGACAAGAGGGAGGGGGGAGGTTGTAGTCAAATGCGTAGGCCTTACTTTCAACGAGGTGTGGATCGAAATGAAAGTGAAAATATAAATGATGACGATACCAGGCGTAGTAAGTTGGAAGAGGGTCGCATGATTGAGTTCATGCGGGGAAAAGTCATAAGGGAAGTAGAGAAATGGGTCGTTATGTCTGAGAGGGTGGTAAAGGTGATTAGTCAGGAGGGAGGGTGGTTAAACTGCAGGTAGTTTTTTTTTTTTTTTTTTTTTTTTGTCCGACTCTGGGCATAGGCTTCACAGCCTGCTCTCAAGTCCCATTAGTCCTACATACCATACACCTCTACATGTCACCACTTTGGCGCTAACACCCACCGTCCCTATTGAATACATGCTAGGTCTGTCTCATACAGGATTGGTGTATTGCTATTAGCAGGGGTATTTTTACGACATGTCGGCGGGTCTTTTGGTAGATCAATAATGCCTGATTTTATGAAATTCAAATCCTTAAACTGTTCCCTGCCCCAGCAAGGATTTGAACCTGGGTCCGGTAGGACTGCAGGCCACCTCTCTACCGACTGAGCCACCGCCTTCACCACCGAAGTTACGGGTGTGAGGGTTATGAGGGAAAGGTCGTGAGAGAGAAAAAGGTCTTGATGAGAGGTCGTGAAAATGAAGGTGGCAGTCGTAAGAAGAGGGTCCTGTGTCTGAGGTCGTGTGAGGTAAAGTCATTACGGGTAAGATAAACGTCATACGGAAGGATAAAGAAAAGGTTATACATAACCGTCACAGGGAAAGTATAAGAAAAAGTTATGTTCGTCAGAGGGTGGTAAAAGTGATGGGGTCAGGAGGGAAAGTGGTTAAGTTGCAGGTGGTGATAAGTTACGAGGGTGAAGGTTAGACTATAAGGGCAAGGTCGTGAGAAAGAAGAAGACTGTGAAGTACAGGGTCGTGAATATTAGGCCAGTTTTCTCGTAGGCTCTGGAGGCTCTCCCAATACCTCTCTCCTTCCAGTACAACATATTTCTGAACTGGCTATGGTAATTTTATCATATATAAAATTTACCTAAACTGTATAGATATTATATGTACAAAAACATACACATTTTCATAAAATCTATGGTACCGTATTACCGTACATGAATTAATAACATACACTATGGGCAACGTTAACTAAAATGTCATTTTAATGTATTCTTCCTTCCTCCAGACGATTTTTGAGGTTGAGAAGACCTCTCGTACAGAAAGAAATAATTAAGGCCATACCTTACCCCTTCCATGCGAGAACTCTCTTCCTATACAAAGTAAAATTCTGGAGAGCGCAAGAATATGATGTAAAAACGTCTCCGGGCTGAACAGACAAAGAACAAGTTTTTAAATGTCGTCAGAAATTATACGAGAAGAAAAGGTTCAACAAAAAATCAAGTATGAATCTAGCTAAAGGATTAAGTTGTACGATTATGGTTGTAACATTATGGCTGTATGGGTCAAAGTTTTTTATGAGTGTCCAAAGTGATCTCGAGTCTACAGTTGTGCAAAGGGTGAGGGAAAGTCATAAATAAGTTGCAGACTGTGCTATTATCCCGGCACAGGGGGGATGGGGTGTTCAAAAGGTCAAGGTCACGAGAGAGGAGTGTGAGGAAATGACTGAGGTAAGGTGTGGTGGTGAAGGTGAAGGTGGCAAGCGTAAGAAGTTGGTCATTACGGCTTACGCTTTAGGTTGTGTGGGATACAATCGTAATGAGAGTAGTGAGGAAACAATCTCAAGTTGGTGGCTGAGAAAATGGTGAAGGTAAAAGGACTAGCAAAACGTCGCACATACCGTAAGTGCAGGTTGTAATAATGTATCAGGGTGAAAGTTTGAAGGGCAAGGTAAAGAGAGAAGAGTGTGAGAAAAAGACTGAGCTGTCATAATGAAAGATCGTGATGATAAGGGTGGCAAGAGTAAAAAGCTCTTGGATGGTCATACGGTTTAGGTTGTGAAAGATGGAGATGAAAGAAAATAATATAGTAGTATCAGTGGCTGTAGCCCTTGGTTCATCTGAACTGTAAAAATGGTGGACTGCAGACTGAAGCTGTCCCTCTCCTGCAGTTCACTAACCTCCTTTCGAGGGATAGGGAGAGGGCTGAAGGACCTTTGTATAAGCAGGAAGCTCCACCGCCCGGCTATATCGGTGCCACCACGAGAAAGCGTCCCTCTCCACTACAAAAGAACGAAAGATTAGAGTAACAAACCTTACATGCCTAAAGTACGATAACGATTATATTCACGTTGGGAAGGATTTCTAGTAATGAGTGGGTTAACGAAGGCTATAATCTAACTCGTCCAATTTGAAACGTCCTCCAAAGCTATATAAAACCAACTCATGAAGGCAAGAATAATGCACATCAGATGCCACCGAGGTGAAAGAGTTAAGTTTGGGGCTGGGCAGAAAGTGAAGGTGAAACACTGGAGGGAAGGTCGGAGGTAAGTTGCAGGTTGCGAAAATATACGAGGGTAGGAGTGTTCTGGGCAAGGTCAAGAGAAAAGAAAGTGTGAAAAAGACTGGGGCAAAGTGCTGTGGCGAAAAATAGTGAGATAAGCGTGGTGGAGGACGTAGTGGAAAGTCTTAGGATAATCATGTATGTCTGTAATCGTGTTTGGATTACGTCGTGAGAAATTTAGAGGAAAGAATCGTGAATTTGTGTGAGGGATGCTAAACGTGAGTCCCATGGGAAGCTCGTAGTAAATCTGCGAGGTGAAAGTTTTAAGGGCAAGGTAAAAGGAGAATACTGTGAGAAAAGAAACTGAAAAGGTGTGGTGCTGAGTGGTTGTGAACATGATGGTGATGGAGGGCGTAAGAAGTAGCTGCTGAGAAGAGTCATATAATCGAGGTCGTGTATGGCAGCTGTGAAGAATGACGAAAGCAAAACAACCATACATTAGTGTGAATGATATTAAAGGTGTCTCAAGAAGTTCGTAGTGAAGTTGCATGTTGTGAAAATATATGAGGGTGAGAGTTTGGGACAAGGTCAAGGGAGATGAGCGTTAGAAAAAGACTACGGTTAAGTGCTGCGACAAAAGACCGTGAAGATGAGGGTAGTGGAAGGCGTCAAGAAAGGCGGTATGAAGAGGAACATATGATCGAATTAGTGCGGGATAGTCGTGACGTAACACAAAAGCAAACTCGGCCTAACTCTATCAAGGTCGTAGATAAGATGCAGGTTGTTACAATACACGAAGGTGAGAGTTTAAAGTCAAGGTCATGAGAGAAGACTGTGAGAAAAACAATACAAGGTAAGATGTCGTGATGAAGGATCGTGAAGATGTGGGCAGCGGAGGGCGTCAGGAAAGGTCATAAGAACAGGTACAGCAGGTGATTCTTTTGTAACAAGGGTGACTCTAAATTCAGTACAATAGTTTGGGTACAAAGAATAAGAATGGCTGATGATGATGATGATGATGACGACGACCGACGACGACGATAATAATACCGTAATAATAATAATAATAATAATAATGTACAGATGGGGTTAGAGACGTGTGGGATACAGGGTCATATTATAACTGATTAGGGAGATTTCGTAACATCTCTTCCATAACGATTTATTCTGCAAAACTTAATGCCCTCTAGCACGTTACTGATGCAGATTACAAGGATATTAATACGACAGAAGCAGCATATCAGAGAATCTGGATGTGTGATAGCCTATACAAAATAAACAGCAAAGGAGAAGGTGCTACGAAGCATCCACCACCACCTAAAATACAGCCCAGTTTATTATTAGGAAAGGTTTGTCAATCCTCTACGAACGAATTCCCTTTACTCTATATACTATAGTTATCCACACACACACACACACACACACACACACACACACACACACACACACACACACACACAGGCGACAAAGATGCGGATGAGCAGGGATGAGTCGTGACGAAGGGATTTTGGGTGACGAAAGGATTTTAGGTGGAGGATGAGGAAGCTGTGGTGAAGCAGACGGTGGACAGACATAAGCCGTAAGAATGGGAGTTGTTTCTATCTACCTGTACATCTATCAGTCTACTTTGCCCCCCCCCCTCTCTCTCTCTCTCGTGGAAGTTAAGGTGGTCAAGATTTAAGGGCACGTAACCAATCAATCTATCAATCAATCACACAATTATCCAATCTACCTAACTACTGATATTCCTATGAAAGTGGAGACAGGGAAATGGTAGAGAGAGAGAGAGAGAGAGAGAGAGAGAGAGAGAGAGAGAGAGAGAGAGAGAGAGAGAACGTAAAGGTAAGAGGAAAGGCCTGCGAGGATAAGCGAGAGGGAGTGGACATGAGGATGGGGAGGGAAGTGGAAAGCCGGAAATGAGATAAAAAGTGTGAGCCTGAGGGAAAGGTATTCGGGAAAGGAGTCATGATATCCATATAACACACACACACACACACACACACACACACACACACACACACACACACACACGCACGCACGCACGCGCGTGCGTGCGTGCGTGCGTGCATGCGTGTGTGTGTGTGTGTGTGTGTGTGTGTGTGTGTGTGTGTGTGTGTGTGTGTGTGTGTGTGTGTGTGTGTGTCACTCCTACAGAGGGCAAGAATTATTGCAGTACAAGTTCAAGCCGAAAGGAACATCCATCCATCCATCATCCAATCCTACATTGCCCCATGAAGAGCATTATGAGCCCGGGGCTTGGCAGTTGGTCCCGGCATATAAGATGAGAGTGACCAGCCTCACTCATCCCTGAGTGGCATTACAGGAGCAATCAATCCCAACCACCCCTTGGATATAAACCTTCACCGGCTCAATCCGACTGAAGCGCAATAATTACCCACTAAACCACCAGGCGCCAAATTTGGTTATATGGTTACCACCCGGCGTAGTAAATGATTTCCTGGTGTACAGGAAACCATTTGGTTTGTCACTCAGTGTAAAGTCACCCACAGGCAGAAGAGGAAAGAATGAAGGAACAATAGGTTTTAAATATTGACGTATCGGTAACTATCTATCTGTAGCTACTTTCAACCCTTACATTACCGTTACCATACCATCCACTATCATCATCGCTACTACAACTACACTCATCAACGCTACCGCAACCAGATGCAATCACTACTGCCACTTTCATCAATATTACGTTCAACACTAACATCATCTCTGCACCAACCAACCAACCAATTATAATCTTTAACACTACAAGAACCATCTCTCCTACAAGAACCATCTCTCCCATCATAATTGGCACTATCACCACTAGCTACTACCACAACCACTAGCACAGCAACAGCTTTCATCACTTACAATCAACACCATCATCACCACACAAACTACAACCATCACTTTCATTAGTACCACAATCAATGCTATCATCACCACCATTACCACAACCATCACTTTCATCACTATCACAATCATCATAATCACCATACTACCACAACCATAAGTTTCACCGGAACTACTACAACCCATTCAATTTATCACAACCACAACCAACACCACACTACCACCAAACAACATTACCACCACAAACCACCATCACCACCACCCCAACCAACCATTATCAACAAAGATCAAAAGAAAAAGCCCAAACTATGTGACAGGCAACAAGAAAGGGAGCTGAATGGAGGACAAGGACGGGAGAACGGTTCATCAAAGGCCCACTTGACACATTTCACGCCGGCAAGGGTAAACAAACGACTTTATAGTCACCACAACCCACCAACCTACCCACTCCCAACCCTGCCAGCGCCACCATATAATTGCTGAGCGTTTGTTTTATACTGACAAAGATCCTTACTTAAATTCAGCACAGTTTGTAGCCTGACTGGAGGACTGATTTGACTAGTAACCAAGGAGATTCATTCTAGTCTTAATCTAAGGCCACCACACCCCAGCAACCTAACTACGGTATCTATCTACTTCAAACTCTACCAGAGCAATGAGTTTCTTCTGACCTGACGAAGATCCAAATCCTTTTTCAGCTCAACTGATGGATAAGTTTAGTTTGACCTGAGATGACAGGACTAAAGTCTACTCCATCTCTTAAGCTGCCAGCTTTCAAAAACTTAGACTTTTCTAAGAGATCAAACGTGCTTTAGTAACGAGAAGACTCATTCCCAACTCAAAACTAAGGCCATCACAGTCCACCAACTTACTCCCCACCCTACAACCGCCATCATAGGAAAATGGGAGAAATGGAGTTCCCCCGAGCTAAGCCCTGTATTGGACTATATAGCCCCGCTAGGGTTACAGGAGGGAGCTACCCCTCCCGGCACGGCAGCCCGGGCGAGGCTCGAACTTGCAATCCCCCGATCACAAGTCCAGCGCGCTACCACTGTGCTACCGCCCCCCCCCCCCCGCCATCATAGGAGCTAGGGCGTTTTTGTACCTTGATAAAAATACTTGACCCCCTTCGGAAGATGGCCAAGTGGGTCAGACTGGCAGGCTGCTTTGACTATTTACCAAAGAGATTCATCCCTGCCTCATAACTATAACTAACTGGATTTCATTCTACCACAATTTCAAATTCAAGTTCTGAGAGTTGACCAGTTCCATCAGATAAAAAAATAAACCGACTATACAGACTACGTGTACAGTCAACATTCACTGAATGAATGGATGGTCAGTAAGTAAAGAGGTCTGCTGATAAGTGGGACGAAGGGCAAATGCTTATAAGGTATGTTAAACAGGGAGTAGGCCTACCTTGGTAGCCTACCAGTATATACTGGTAGTATGAATGAAGATACAAATAACTGTGGAGAAATGGGTACCGTATATGACTGAGTTGTACGGTACCATAACAGCCTATGATGATGATGATGATTAGGAGGGGGAGGAAGTGGAAGATGATGTTTAAATTAATACCGCTGACAGTCTAGAAGTCTCAATCTTATCCCATTGCACAACACGCAATCCAGGTCTATATCATATAAATATACACACTTCATTTTCTAAGCACAAGGACAAGGCTCTGGTAAAGGACGCCTTGGCCACAGATCACATGACCAGCATTACCAGTATATCAGTAAACTATTAACAACGTCCCGGTAACATGCTAAAGATTTTCAGTGGGGAGGGGGAATACTAACCCCGCACATGATCAGGCTGGATGAAGTCAGGTGGATGTATAACTGAAATATATTTCTGTATAGGTTTGGGACTTTAACGGAGTTGATATGGTAGCACTTCAAAATTTATCATTCATTACCGGTACTGTTAGGATAATAAATACACCGATAATTAGGCTACTCTAGTTACTATAGGCCTAATTATATTTTTGCACAACATTCTGACTGCTTTACTAAGTACGGTACATCATTTGGCTTCTCAACAGTTTAACACATATCAAAATTCATTATGAGCCCAGGCTATGAGCTAAGCCTACTGCAGTTTATGAGGCCCAATTATTAAACTGTTCTGAACTACTATAACAGCATATTAGTTTTCAACTGGTCCATACCCATGAATCAATACCGGGTAAACATAATTTTCTTCTACAAGTCAGCTTCATGGGTAAACAAGGTATAACTTGTACATTAAATATCAATTACATCCATATGTCTAATTCATGCATTAACTAAATACTAATGAAAAAAACATCCAATATACACCTTATCTATCACAAACTAACCATTATGAACTTTATCACTCCAACTTTTTAAAATTTCCCCCCCAAAAAATAAAATCTACAGTTCTGATTCATATTATTACCATCGATCATGAAACCAACCCAAGCTGCTCTAATGTTTACCATTTAACTTATTACTGTTCATCAACAGGAAGGTAAAAATATTTGCATCATCTTACATGTGCCTTAGATCTAATGTATCAAACCAACAAATGCTACTAAGAACAGAAAGTACTATGATTGAGCTAACTATCGTGTCGTTGCACTTTAATGGGCAACTTTTGAATTGCAAGCATAGCTCTACCTATATTGCTCACATGTCATTACAGCCTCACCCCTGTACAAGGCAACTATACCGTACTGTACTTCTTTCACTGTAACCTGGCCCAGATTATTGTCCTATTGCAGCTTATTTCATACAGTTCAACAGCAGAGAAAGACAATGCTATGACAACATTCTTTTCAAGGCACTTCTTTGCGACTGGCATCATTCTACGAGTAAATCTTTTACTACACCTCAGTACTCAAGATTGAGAGATCGTAACTTTAGATTAGGTTAGAGTGAAAAGGTTATACTAGTAATACAGAACTATCAAGTGCAATTCCCAGCCCACAAATATAGCTATTCATCAAGTACAGTATTCCATAACAGAGCTTCTTGACTTTGAATGAAAAACCTTGCTTGCATTAATCCATTATATGACAAATTATAATCTGATATATTTAGATATAGCCAGTTATTACTTACCTGATGTAGACAACTTGGCCACTGTCAATTTCTCTTCTCCAGCCAAAGGGCACAACTAGCATGAAGTTTTTGTTGTCAGCAGGGATGGGTGGCAATGCAGTGGGTGCTGGGCCACACATGGAACCAACACCAGCACCCATCACGTTGGTATGGCCCATGGTGCCACCTGCCATCTTCCCACCAGCAGGAACCATCGCCATGTTACCACTCATCATCACTGCTTGCTGTTGCTGCTGCTGATCTGGCATATTTCCACCCACTATTTGTTGCTCCTGTGGTTTCTGTTTTTGTTTTGGTTGTTGTTGTGGCTGCTGCTGTTGATGGCCTTGTGTAGCCATCATACCACCACAGTGAGTACCAGGCTGTGCCGGCATCACAGCATTTGCTTGTCCCATCACACCATACCCGTGACCCATATGATACTGCCCTCCCATGACATTCACGTTACCACACTGTTGCTGTGCTATGTTCATCTGTTGTCCCTGCACCATACCCTGACACTGCATGGCATTCATATTTGGCTGTCCCACCATGTTCATCCCTGGGGCTTGCATCATATTAACATTATGAACACACGTGTTCTGCCCCTGCATGACCTGGCCATGCATTGCATTGGTCCCTTGTCCCTGAACCATCCCTGCTGGTGCTGGTGCTGGTGCTGGTGCTGCTGCTGCTGGCATCACGCACGGCCGTGGCATATTGTTCATATTATTCATACAAACTCCTTGTCCTTGTTGCATCACATTCATGTTCTGGCCATGCACATACTGATACTGCTGTTGCATTATCTGTAACTGTCCCCCTTGCATTTGAACATGTTGCACTGTGTTCACTTGATGGAAGGCTTGGACAATGTTTTGATTGTTGTACACCCCAGTTTGATTCATTCCACTTACATTATTGCCACCGGTAGATTGACATGCCATATAATTTGGATAGTTATTGTAGTTGTTTGGGTTCATGTGGCTGTTCATGTACTGTGAGTTGTTCATGAGGCTTACTTGGTATGGTTGGTTGTTACTGAACTGGTTATTTGCCTGTTGCTGCTGCTGCTGCTGTTGTTGTTGTTGTTGTTGGAGGTGGTGTTGCTGGTTGTGTTCCACCTGACTGTCAGAACTTAAACTACTACAGCTTGATTCAGCTGTTTCTGATCTAACAGAATCACAACGGGAGCTAGTTCTCGGACGAGCAACTACCATGTTACTGGTGTTGTTGCTGTTGGTATTATTATTATTGTTATTACTACTGTTGGTGGTGGTGTTATTAGTACTAGTATTATTCACCATGCCTGTATTGCTGCAGTTATTACTGGTCACCATCTGACTATTCATTATCTGAGGACCACAAGCCAAGGCATGATTATTACTACCACTACTACTACTATTATTATTATTATTATTATTATTACTGATGTTGGGGTTATTAACTTGCATCATGACTCCATTTTGTACATAACCATTCATTGTACAGTTATTCATCATGTTCCCTTGGTTTTGTAGGTGTTGTGTTTGAAGCTGTTGTTGCTGTTGCTGCTGCTGTGCCTGTAACTGTTGTTGTTGTTGCTGTTGTGGCTGCTGCTGAGGTTGGTTACCAGCTCTTGTATGTTGCTGTTGCACCTGCTGTGACTGCTCAGAGGCATGCACAGTGACTGTGGTAACAAAGTTGCCACCAGGCAGGTACTGCAGCTGTTGTGATCCATGGTTTGCTGGGAAGCAGTTGTTGCCTCCTTCCAATCCATTCACTTTATTCATGAGGAACTGTTGTTGCTGAAGGCTATCATTCATCTGCATGCTGTAGTTGGCCTGCTGCTGCTGTTGCTGTTGGTGGAGAGGGGTGGCCACCCTAAATCCATTGACCATGTGTGGGTTGGTGGGTTTGACTGGGTGAGGGGTGATCATGGCCCGGTGTTGCGGACCTCCTGGCCCCACCTGCCCACCCCCCTCCCCTGCCACGTACACCACCACATTGTGTGGTGGCACCTTACCACCACCACCACCGCTCTCTGCTGGCACCTGGGACATCCTGGAACTGACCCATCGGCACCATCACGCACCTGCAACAACAAAATACAGTACAACAATTACTTTCTCGTAATGACAACAAAATACAGTACAACAATTAATCTATGGTAATGACATTAGCCAAGCTCTAATACTCCATTTGAGATGTAGGAGCTATGAGGTAGTCTAGCATAGTCTTAAACATTTAATATAGTATCTCCAGCCCAATGATGTAATCTATCTATCTATCTATTGCCAGACCCCTCAATCCCATTTGGGGTGGCCACAAACAAATCGCCTCCAAGTCGCCCTGTCCCCCGCCATTTCACTGCCCTGCTCCCAACTTACACCCCCCTCTCTCATATACCTCTCCACCCCATCCCTCCATCTCATCCTTGGCCTCCCCCTCCACCTCACTCACATACACTCTCTTCGTCAGTCTTTCACCCTCCATTCTTTCCACAGGCCAAACCACCTCAGTGTGTTCCTCACAACGCTTCCTATCACATCCACATCCACACCACAACGCTCCTTCACATCCTCATTCGTCAGCCTGTCTCTCCATGTGACTCCACAGGCTCCTCTTAAATAACTCATTTCCACTGCTCTCACTCTTGACTTGTGTCCTTCCAGCAACGTCCAAGCTTCACTTCCATACGTTAGAGTTGGTATCACAATACTGTCATGTAACTTTTTCACTTCCATGCTCACTTCCCTGTTTCTTATTACTGCTTTCAAAGAATCAGCAACCTTTCTTCCCTGCTGTACCCTTTCAAGCACTTCACCCTCCAAACCTCCATCCTTACTCATCACACTACCCAAGTACTTAAACGTACTCACATATTCCAATTCCTCACCATCCAACCTCGCTGTACATTGACTGACTTCACCCCTCTCAAAGACCATCACTTTACTCATCCCTACATTCACCTTTAGATTCCATTTCTTACACACTCTCCCAAACTCATCCATCAAGCCTTGCAGCTCCCCTTCGTCTTCACTCAACAACACAGTATCATCTGCAAACAACAGTACAGGGAGTTTCCAAACACTATCGTCTCTCACCAGGGCCACTACAACATCCACTACCCTACCTTGTACCTCTTTTATTACCCCATCCATGTACAGATTGAACAACCATGGAGACATGACACATCCCTGTTTCAACCCAACTTTCAAAGAGAAAAATTCACTTAGTTCACCATCCACAAGCACTGCAGCCTTCGCACCATCGTACATACTCTTCACAGCATTCAACAACTTCCCATCTACTCCATATATTCTTAACACTTTCCACAATCCTTGTCTATCCACCCTGTCATATGCTTTCTCCAAATCCATGAAAGCCGCATACAACTTCTTTCCCTTCTCTAGAAACTTTTCCACTAAAGATCTAAGAATGAATATCTGATCTACACAACCTCTACCCTTTCTAAATGATGTAATACTTAATGCATTTTTGCTACTACACATCTCATCCATGTAATGTAATGTTGCATCATCATCCACCATAAACAAATAAAAAAAAGGCAATTTTCCAACAAAACACAGAATGAATAATGTCCCCTCTATCTCCACTTAACACTACACTTTGTAAACACATACCGGTACCATACGTTATCCACCATAGCCACCCAAAAAGCATCTTCCAAGAACCACCACCAGACATTAACCCCTCAGATACTACAGAACCTTGTCCAGGGACATGAGTATACCTACCCAGACTACAATGCTGCCACCTGGTTCAGTATGGTACTAACACAAAATACAACTCAGAGAATCCACAATGCCCTCACTGCAATGTAACTCCTTACATCACAACATACTTCTCACCTCATGCACCACACTATCACAACAGACAATGCTTTACTGCAGCCTCAACAAAAGATCTTTACGAATGCCCAGTTCAAGTAGACAATTTCCTATGGTCCACTGTGTTCAAGTCCAGATGAGCCTAGGGTTCCAATAAAAACAACGACAATACTATTGTAATAGATTTTCTTCAGCTTAGGGAAGCCCCACAGTAGTGAAATGGTTAATGATGGCTAAGTACGGTACTGTATAACCTCTTAAGTTTGAAGCCTCCAAATTTGAAGAAACTGAAGATAGCTACCAGTAACAAGAACAAAATGAAAAAGATATCACCTGAATGAAGGGGTTAAGGGCTGGCAGAATAACCTATTTCCCTGGTAGAAGTGCAAGAGAAAAAAATAACAATAATTATAAATAAATAAATAAATCAAGACAATACAAAGCCATGTGTACAAAGCAAGGCCATCATTGATTGGTGTACAATATGCTACAACTGGAAATTTCTGTCCATTACTCAGGTGTTTTGATGGAGCTATCATTATCAATTAGTCTATGGTACTTAAGTTTCTGTGCTAAAGACTTTGTAAGTAGCTACATCAGCTTTATATTTTACTGATGAACATAAATACCTTTTATTCACTGAGGAAGAACACGAATAACTATCCATCTATCTACAGCCAGACGCCTCAATCAAGCAAGGGGTGGCCACAAACAAAATCGTCTCCATGTCACCCTTTCCCCCGATATTTCACTGCCCTCCTTCCAACTTACATCCCTTCTCTCGTGTACCTCTCCACTCCATCCCTCCATCTCATCCTTAGTCTCCCCCTCCCCCTCCCCCTCCCTCTCCCACCCTCCACCTAACTCACATTTACTCTCCAAGTTAGTCTCTCACTCTCCATCCTCTCCACATGGCCAAACCACCTCAATACCGGTATATTTCTCCTAATGTTTTCTATCACATCACATCCCCACCACATCACTCCTTCACTTCCTCATTTGTCAGTCTGTCTCTCCATGTAACTCCACTCACTCCTCTCAAATAATTCATTTCCACTGCTCTCACTCTTGAATTGTGTCCTTCCAACAAAGTCCAAGCTTCTCTTCCATATGTCAGAGTGAGGACTACAATACAGGGCTGTACCGTCATATAGCGACTTTTTTACTTTCCAGATCATTTCCCATTTATTATCACTGCTTTCAATGAACCAGCAACCTTTCCTTCCTGTTGTATTTACTGCACTCACATTTTCCAGTTCCCCACCATCAAGCCTTATTGTGCATTCAATAACTTCATTTCTCTCACAGACCATAACTTTACTCTTCCCTACCAACACATTAGATTTCATTTCTTACATAATCTCCCAGATTCATTCACCAAACTTTGCATTTCCCCTTCATCCTCACTTAACAATTCAGTATCATCTGCAAACAACGCAAAAGTATGTTTCCAAACACTACCCTCTCTCATTAGGGCTGCTCCTACATCCACTGCCCTACCTTGTAGGCTATCTCTTTTATAACCCCATCTACATACAAACTGAACAGCCATGGGGATGTGACACATCCCTGTTTCAATCCAACATTCAAATAGAAAAATTAATTCAGTTCACCACCTACATGCACTGCAGCCCTAACACTCCCATATATACCCTACTCTTCAAGGCTCTTCAAGGCATTCAACAGATTCCCATTTACCTTATATATTTTTAAGATCTTCCACATTCCTTGTCTATCCATTCTGTAATATGCTTTCTCCAAATGTATGAAGGCAGCATATAATTTCTTTCCCTTCTTTAGAAACTTTTCCACCAAACATCTTGGGATGAATTTATGATCTACATAACCTCTTCCCTTCCTGAAACCTCCCAGTTCTTCTCCAACTATATAATTACTCTAAACTCTGTCAATAACCATCCTAACATATACATTCCCTATTATGCTAAGAAGACAAATGCCCCTATGATTACCACACACTTTTTTATCCCCTTTTCTTTTGTGCAGGGGAATAACTAGACCTGACTTCCAATCCTTCAGGACTCTACCTTCCTCCCAGGTCAATCTGCACATCTCCCGTATCCATTCTACTACTATCTCTCCTCTGTGTTTCAGCTTTTCACCACACACTCCATCTATTCCTGGGGTTTTCCCTATTTTGACTTCCTTCATTGCTTCCACCACTTCCAACCTAATGATCTCTCCCTCACTTCTCATCTCCCTCCTCCTCCCAGCCATTCCCCAGCCACTTATACTAGCATTACTTTCATTTTCTGTGTTTAACAATTTCTTAAAGTGAATAACAAACACTGAATTAATCAGGGTAATGAAATACAATAAGAATTAAACTTTCAAATGAAACCATCATAATGTACAATAAGGTAGCTATCATTTTTCTCCAAGTTATCATATAGGTATCTATTGTAGAGCAGGGCTACTGAGACCACCGAGGGTAATTAAGATCACCTTAAGACAGTTAAAGATGATTCCTAGGAAGAATGAATAAATTTAAGATGCTGTTGGTGTGGTTATGTGGGTATGGTATGTACTATTAATATATGTAAAGCACATTATTCCACTCATCCCAAAGAACCCCTAAATCCTGATAATGATTTTGTATCAAGATGACAGGAAATTTCAACTGTGAATGCTAAGGTGTGCTGTAGCCAAGCTGTATCCCTCGGCCAGTCCATATTCAAGTGGTATGTACCAGTAGCCCTATATTCCATGCATGTATACAGCCAATTTGATTATGATCGATTTTAATGTTTACTCCATATTAATGTTGATATAACATGGGGTAACTGAGACCATCATACAGAGGTATTTGAGACCATTGCTTAACTTATGTACTTTCTGTTTGTTTCTGAATGGTGCTTCATTATATGAAAAAAATGACATCCCCAAGTCCAATACATTCCTGAGACCATGACACGGGCTGTTACTGCAGTAAGGGATGGAATGAGCCAGTGTCAGGCAGCCAAGAAGTTTTGTATCCCCAAGACATCATTACAACAAGTCATGTCAGGGAGACATGGAAGTGAAATAGTTACTACATGACAGTATTGTGATACCAAATCTAGTGTATGGAAGTGAAGCTTGGACCTTGTTGGAGGGACACAAGTCAAGAGTGAAAGCATTGGAAATGAGTTATTTGAGAGGAGCATGTGGAGTCACATGGAGAGAGAGACTGACAAATGAGGATGTGAAGAAGCGTTGTGGTGTGGATGTGGATGTGATAGGAAGCATTAGGAGAAACACACTGAGGTGGTTTGGCCATGAGGAGAGCATGAAGAGAGAGAGAGACTGACGAGGAGAGTGTATGTGAGTGAGGTGGAGGGGGAGGTCAAGGATGAGATGGAAGGATGGAGTGGAGAGATATATGAGGGAGAGGGGTGTGAGCTGGGAGCAGGGCAGTGAAATGGCGGGGGACAGGGCGACATGGAGGGGATTTGTTTGTGGCCACCCTGTATGGGATTAAGGCATCTGGCAATAGACAGATAGATAGACAGATAGACAGTGTCAGGGAGATCTAAGAAACCTGGTACAGTAGGACAGAAGACATCCCTGCTGCAGTCTGAAAAGGAGTCTATTGCTCAAAACATTGCTGCTCTTGGGGATTTTGGTCTTCCGTTTGATATGTTCCACCTACGGAAATTTGTAAAAGACCACTTGGATCGTCAACACAGACATGTCGAACAGTTTAAGGACAATTTACAAGGAGAAGACTAGGCATGTGGGTTTCTTAGCAGGCACTCAAATATACTGACGCACCGGATGTGTCTGAATATAAGCAGGAAACGTGCAGCTGTCTCAGAAAATTACCTTTAAAAGTACAGTACTGTACTTTCCAAATCTGCAAGACAGTGTCAGTGGAGTACCTCCGGCCAATATCATCAATTGATGAGACAAACTTAAAAACAAACAACACTAAGACAAATAAGTGTAAACTGGGTTGTGTGGCCTTCAAGTTTTTTTTTTTTTTTTTTTATGCGAGGAAGAAGGAACCAAGGCCATGAGCCCGCAGTAACAGTTCCCTCCAAGAGAAAAACAAAATACAATAGAGAGCCAAATTCAAGATCCGATCATTTTGAGATGCCTGGACACACTGCGTTTGAAAGACTGGAGATCATAGGAAGCAGGAAATACAGGGAGAGGTAGACAGTTCCAGAGCTGACCTGTTGCATAAATGAAAGACTGGGAGTAATGGTTAACTCTTGCATTAGAGAGTTGGACAGAAAAGGGATGAGAGTTTGCTGCCAGAGACTGATGACGAGGATGTTATAACTGTCGACAGAATTGTGCGGAGGGTGAAAATTAATGATGCGATTAAGAATAAAGTTGTAACAAATTATACATATCAGGGACTTACTGTGTGCCAAGTTTTGTGGGCTAGCTAAGTAGTGGACTTAATGTGCACGTGGTTGTGTTAATACTACAGTACAACACAGCAAATATGATGATGAAAGGACATGTAATTTCATTTGACAAGGAAGTTTTTTCTTGTTATCTAAGTGGTAGGCTTAATGTAACATCAGTGGTGGACTTATTGTGTCCTAAGTTGTAGACTTGTTTGCCGAGTTTGTGTTTACATTATAGTACAGTACAGCAAGTATGATGATGAAAGGTACCTCCCTTTTACTTGAAAATGAAGTTTTTTTAGTTGTGGTCTTAATTGCCCCATGCCTGGGGTAACTGAGACCACTTGTTCAAAAATCTAGAACTCAGGTTTATATTCATTGTTTTTCTTCAAATTTTTGTGGTACCGGTATGTTCTCCAAGGATCTACCTACCTCTCTTATTCAAAGTAAAGTGATCCACAGTATAGGATGGATTTTATTGGCATTTTACTTATTTAAAAAAAAAAAAAAAAAAAAAAAAAAAAAATTGAAAATCCGGACTTAGTACTCCTGCTGTACGGTAATACTTTGTTACTGGTACCCTCTTTACAAAGAACTTATGTTTTCCTATCGGGCTGGAAAAAAAATAAAAAAATAAAAAAATAAATAAATAATGAAATGTTTTAATAACAAACTGACTTTCAAGCTCTCATGGCTGAACAAAGTCAAACAGTAGCTACTGGCTTAAATACCAGTAACAGCTATCTTCTGTACCTAAGATCACATGGGCTCTCTATCTACCAATCAGTCCAGTAAACATCAACCACCTCTCAGATGTAAATCATAACCTTAACCCACTACACCACCTGGCATCCAATTAGTTTATGATGTTTCAGGGGCTACAAAAAACCACTTGTCCTGTTAGTGCTGAGTGGCCTAAAGGTGGCACTACAACCCACACTAAAATATGGTAATCAAGACTGCTTTTAGCCTGATGACTGCTGCATCTCAAGTGATGCAGGGTAGTCTGAATAAACCGATAATACTGTATTGTACCAGAATGTGCCCGCAACAGCAAAAGTCTGAGAAAACAATTACAGCGAACACAACATTTAGGAAAGCAGAGATGGGCAAGTAATGTACATAAATGAAAGGACAATTTGCTGATAAGCTTGGGTAAATAAGAAAATGTCAAACCACAAGAAGCATGCTTCAAATTTCCCACCTAGATATAGCCTATGTAGCTATGGTTAAACTATCAAATATATCAATCCAGAATTTTGAAAATCAAGTCCAGAATGGATGTTAAAATCACAAGAAAAACATCCACTATATGGTCAATATATGAAATATTAATTCTGACTAGAAGGACATCA
The DNA here is from genome assembly GCF_032717465.1 of Coenobita brevimanus. Taxonomy (NCBI): domain Eukaryota; kingdom Metazoa; phylum Arthropoda; class Malacostraca; order Decapoda; family Coenobitidae; genus Coenobita; species Coenobita brevimanus. The sequence continues at coordinate 7,232,847 of NC_137015.1, forward strand.
TCACTGGGTATTCAGTAGGCCTAGTTACTGAAATCTGACTCTGAACATGTCCAGAACTGGTAAAAAAAAAAAAAAAAAAAATCAAGAAAATATGGGTAATAATATTGTAATATCAAAATTCTGACTAGACAGGAATCATTGCCAGGTATTGGGCTTTCAGTGTGTGGAATATATTTATAAAAAAAAGAAAAAAAAAAAAAAAAAAAAATCCATATGCTAGTTTGAAAGAACTGGCACAGAATATAATGCATCAAGTCCACAACAGGTAAAAATCCTGAGAAAAACATCCCCTATGAGGACAATATTTGGAATATCAAAATTTTGGCTAGATGTGCATCATCCCCATTTAGTCTACCTATCTATTTATTGCCAAACGCCATAATCCCATAATGGATGGCCATTTGACTTTGAGTTATTTGTTTTATGGGGAGGGGCACCAACCCTCCAACAACCCACTTGTTGACACGTAGGGAGCACATATGGTTTGGTTATATGGTTACCACCCAGCGTTGTAAATGGTTTCTTGGCTTACAGGAAACCATTTGGCTTGTCACTCAATGTAAAGCCATCTGCAAAGGAAACAAAAGCAATAAGAAGTGACAGGATAGATGGGAGAAATTGGAAGAGAGGAGGGCAGGCACAGAAAAAGGATGATAAAGGCTAAAGAAGAATTAGGCAGCACTACATCAAGTGAGTGGATGATGGTCACCACCCCTGTTAGTGCAAAGGTTAACCTGCTGCGTGCCAGCTATTTTTAGCCCTATGGGTCGCCTCTGTGCCGGCCATTTTTCGATTTTTTTTCTTTCTGTTTTTGCTAAAATGATAGATTCTGATTAAAAAACAATGAATTTCACCATTAAAATGCTCACCGAAGCTCAGAAATGGGTTTTATAGAGTCCTGCATACTCGTATACAAGTATAGCTGCTCTCTCACGCTCACCATGTAGGTGAAAGCCGTTTTCTATGTAAGGTATACTCAGGTATTTATGCTGGGAAGGTATAGCAATCTTCAGTACATTTTTCTGATTACTTATTACTCCAACAACTATCACAATTTGCGTGTCTTTCTCACTGTGAATGCATTATCTTACACCTACTTGAAGACAGGTACAACCTGACTTCATTATGTGCAGTCCTGGCACTTACAAGAAGGTATTTACAACTTGACTTCACTATATAGTCCTTACATTTACAAGAAAATATTTACAGCTTACACTTATGTGAAAATATTTACAAAATGCCTTCACTATGTACAGCACTGGGTGAGGCACACAGGCAGAGTGAGGCAGAGCGAGTGTGATGGGGGGGAGCGAGTGAGTGTATGGCCTTGACAGCCTAGGGGATGGCAGAGGAACAGTTACCATACATGCCTGCCAATTTTTACCCGCGAATCTTGAAAAATGCGGTCACAGTGAACTTTTTTATTGTCAAACCGTTTTAAAACGGCACTGGCACTGGCACTGTCCGCGGAATTATGTCAGACCGTATTAAAACGGCACTGGCACTGTCCGCGGAATTATGTCAGACCGTATTAAAACGGCACTGGCATGCGGCGGGTTAATATAGATTTCAGCATTCAAAGTCTTTCTTTGACAGAACTATACAGAAACCCCACGAATGTACCATATATGGTATAGGCCCTAGGCCTACAGCATACAGTCATGTAATAAGGGAAGGAAAAACGGCTTGTTAATGTTCTTGGTGAAAAGCGATGCCTGCTAAAGAACACCTACTAGTACCTATCTTGTTCATATCATTTGCATGCCCAACTTCCCGAGAGGCTAAAGTGGCACAAATATGACAGACTACAGACACTCCATAATGGAACATAGTTCTACCATGGCTCTGTGCATCTCAAACCTTAACAATCATTTAAGCTTTCATACAAACTGAGTTCAATCATACTAGGCAGGGTCACTGCTGGAGAAAATATAATATGTTCCATTCATCAACCCATTACAAGACAGCATGTACAAGTTACAGGTCAACTCTTCCCAAATAAACTATAATGCCATGCTTAACCACTCCCTAACCTCTAGTCTGCACCAACACTGTAGAAGCTAGCTTTAGCCTAAGTGAGGTCAGATAAGCTTCAGTGCAAAAACTGTTAAGCATCTATGAGTCAAACTGCCAATGACAGGTTAGCCTACTGAAATTATTAATCTTCTCTAAGAACAAAGACAAAGTGGGATATCACCGATCCAAGAAAGGTCAGATGCTACGTGAAGGATTTAGAAAACTAACTGTCTAACAGCTACACTGCATACCAGTATAGTGAACACGCATCCAGTACATTAATTACATCAGACAACACTGCTGTACTGGACAAACAATAAAGCTCATGGAGAAAATTATTTAGATCACACAAGACTAATTTATGGCACAAAAATCCTTAGAATATTGTAAACAATGATAGACAAACACACAAAAATGCAATCTGGCATTATAAGGGCAGCTAAAAAGAAAGAAAGAAAAAAAAAAAAAAAGAGTACTGTCCAATAAGTACCATATGCTCTGATGGTGTTAGTACACCAGCAGGCACAGGAAGACAGTGAAATCATGTGCAAACAAATGTCATGGTTGGTCACTGCACCTCTCTGGTCAATGTGTGGTCTCATTGTTTGTGGGACCTCTAAACATCCTGGAAAGAGTGAAGAGAGTAAGATAGGGTGGAAGTGAAGTTAGCAGGGTAGTGAAAGATAAAAATGGTAGATTACTAGTGGAGAAGGGAGAAAAAGTGAGCAGATGGAAAGAACACTTTAAGGAATTGCTGAACATAGAGGATGGAAGTAATAAGTGGCTGGGGAATGGCTGGGGCAAGGAGGGAGGTGAGAAGACAGGAAGAAATCAGTAGGATAGAAGTTGTGGAAGCAGTGAAGAAAGTTAAATTGGGGAAAGGCCCAGGAATTGATGGAGTGTGTGGTGAAATGTTGAAGCATGGGGGAGAGATAGTCGTAGAATGGATGTGGAAGATGTGCAGATTGGCCTGGGAGGACGGTAGAGTTCCGGAGGATTGGAAGTCAGGTATAATTATTCCCTTGTACAAAGGAAAAGGGGAAAAAGAAGTGTGTGGTCATCATAGGGGCATTTGTCTTCTTAGTATAATAGGAAAAGTGAATGGCAGGATACTTACTGACAGAGTTAGAGAAGGAACAGAGGAATTAGTTGGAGAAGAACAGGGAGGCTTTAGGAAGGGAAGAGGTTGTGTAGATCAGATATTCATTCTTAGATCTTTAGTGGAAAAGTTTCTAGAGAAGGGAAAGAAGTTTTATGTGGCTTTCATGGATTTGGAGAAAGCATATGACTGAGTGAATAGACAAGGATTGTGGAAAGTATTAAGAATATATGGAGTAGACAGAAAGTTGCTGAATGCTGTGAAAAGTATGTATGATGGTGCTAAGGCTGCAGTGCGTGTGGATGGTGAACTGAGTGAATTTTTCTCTTTGAAGGTTGGGTTGAAACAGGGATGTGTCATGTCTCCATGGTTGTTCAATCTGTACATGGATGGGGTAATAAAAGAGGTACAAGGTAGGGTAGTGGATGTTGCAGTGGCCCTGGTGAGAGAGGGTAGTGTTTGGAAACTCCCTGTACTGTTGTTTGCAGATGATACTGAGTTGCTGAGTGAAGACGAAGGGGAGCTGCAAGGCTTGGTGGATGAGTTTAGGAGAGTGTGTAAGAAACGGAATCTAAAGGTGAATGTAGGGAGGAGTAAAGTGATGGTCTTTGAGACAGGTGAAGTCAGTGAATGTACAGCGAGGTTGGATGGTGAGGAATTGGAAAATGTGAGTACGTTTAAGTACTTGGGTAGTGTGATGAGTAAGGATGGAGGTTTGGAGGGTGAAGTGCTTGAAAGGGTACAACAGGGAAGAAAGGTTGCTGGTTCCTTGAAAGCAGTAATATGAAACAGGGAAGTGAGCATGGAAGTAAAAAAGTTACTACATGACAGTATTGTGATACCAACTCTAACGTATGGAAGTGAAGCTTGGAAGTTGTTGGAAGGACACAAGTCAAGAGTGAGAGCAGTGGAAATGAGTTATTTAAGAGGAACCTGTGGAGTCACATGGAGAGACAGGCTGACAAATACGGATATAAAGGAGCGTTGTGGTGTGGATGTGGATGTGATAGGAAGCGTTAGGAGGAATACGCTGAGGTGGTCTGGCCATGTGGAGAGGATGGAGGGTGAAAGACTGATGAAGAGAGTGTGTGAGTGAGGTGGAGGGGGGCAGAGGGAGGGGGAGGCCGAGGATGAGATGGAGGGATGGGATGGAGAGGTATATGAGAGAGTTGGGAGCAGGGCAGTGAAATGGCAGGGGACAGGGCGACATGGAGGCGATTTGTTTGTGGCCACCCCGAACAGGATTGAGGCGTCTGGCAATAGATAGATAGACAGACCATAAAAATGAAAGAGAACTGACAGCATGTTTCATCAAATGAAGAAAAAACAAGTGAATGATGTATTGCCATGCAATACAAAGTCCCCTACTGGATGATAACCATACATATGCACTATGTATACAATGTGGGTATGATAGCAATATGTATGTACTGCGTACACAATATGCAGTGAGTACAACGGGGTACAGTAATTTCACAGCAGGGTAATTTCACGGTGACCACAATAATTCCAAATCAAAGGCCCATACCTCCAAAACTATTGTATGGATCTGGCTTCTGTTGGGCTCAGGATTTAGAGGAATGCCAACCTAACAAGGTCATGTAAAGTTTTGATCCACTGGGCAAAAAACATGGCATTTGAGATATGAAACTATCTATCTATCTATCTATTGCCAGACGCCTCAATCCCGTTTGGGGTGGCCACAAACAAATCGCCTCCAAGTCGCCCTGTCCCCCGCCATTTCACTGCCCTGCTCCCAACTCACACCCCCCTCTCTCATATACCTCTCCACCCCATCCCTCTATATCATCCTCGGCCTCCCCCTCCCTCTTCCCCCCTCCACCTCGCTCACATACACTCTCTTCGTCAGTCTTTCACCCTCCATCCTCTCCACATGGCCAAACCACCTCAGTGTGTTCCTCATAACGCTTCCTATCACATCCACATCACAACGCTCCTTTATATCCTCATTCGTCAGCCTTACTCTCCACGTGACTCCACAGGCTCCTCTTAAATAACTCATTTCCACTCCTCTCACTCTTGACTTGTGTCCTTCCAACAATGTCCAAGCTTCACTTCCGTACGTTAGAGTTGGTATCACAATACTGTCATGTAGTAACTTTTTCACTTCCATGCTCACTTCCCTGTTTCTTATCACTGCTTTCAAGGAACCAGCAACCTTTCTTCCCTGCTGTACCCTTTCAAGCACTTCACCCTCCAAACCTCCATCCTTACTCATCACACTACCCAAATACTTAAACTGCTTACTGAAAATTTTCAGCATTTATTGCATCAATAAAAACTGGAAAAAAAAAAAAAAATCTAATTAGCTATCCATTATTTACATGTTTCAGGCCATGTTAACATTCTTCTCTCTGTTTCAGATAATTAAAAAATATATAATTTGATATTTTGAGGTGAATTTGAATAGTTGCCTAGGCTACCCCATGAGTCACCCAGCAAGCGGAGGAAAATGCTGCATGAACACGTTTGCAAGAAAGTGAAGTCCTACACTGAGGACAGTCTTACTGCTGCCACTAAGGTAGCCTAATTATTTTATTGTGTTTGAGTCCCTTTATCCTTTTAGGTGACTGGGTTGGGAGTTTTTCTTTCACATGCTGAGCAAATTATGTAGGGCAGAACTTCTTGGTTTGTAGGGTCGGGCAGGCTACAAGTTTCTCAAAAATTTTCCATGTGTAGGCCTATATTGCTGGGTAACTCTCTCTCCTCCTTTGTTGTGAGTAGCCTAAACTAAGCTATAGACCAAGGTGTTTTGGACAGACCCAGTAATTTAGGTGGCTGACCTCTCCAACGGCCAATGCGAGTGGATGGGTGCCGCATACTAGTGTCGGACATCGTTGGTGTCCTAAAGGAGTCCCCCCGACCAACTTCCAACCATGCCAGCCACTTCTCTATATCAGTGAAACAGTGATGGATGCCACTGACGTAAAGTCCGCCCAATAGGCTACATGGCATAGGCTCTCCCGTATGGTAGCCTAGGCAACCTAAGGCTACTGGCAGTTATAATCAATTTGTTTTTGTTTTTGAAGGCTCCAACATGCTTCCATGCATTGGCCTTGGTCACCTAATGGTGGCTCTCCATGCAGCTCGATCTCTGGCAGCCTCCCTGCTCAGTCCCTTAATCCTGAAGTCACACTTAATGACCTCGTCCAAGGTCTTTTTTGGTCTACCCCTTGCAACCCCGCCCCTAATATTAATACTTCTCACTTTCTGCACCTGATTATCATCCCCCATCCTCTCCACATGCCCAAACCATCTCAATCTACCTCTCCTCATCACAACACCAATACACCCCAGTACCATCCTACCTCTCGACTCTTCCATCATAAACCTTGCCCCCCAGGCCTTGCACTCAGGGACACTGCACATCCACCTAAACACTGCCATTTCTTTATTTTTGAGCCTGCGAATATCCTCTTCCTTTACTGCCCAGGTCTCATTACCATACATTAGGCTACACTCCTAACACATGATGCATACAAAGATGCCTTAGCATGTAGGCAGAGCCCTCTCAATGTCAGGAGAGGCAAAAGCTCCCTGAGCTTCTTCCAACCACTCCTCACCCTAGCCACAGAGCTAATGTGGTATTTTAACAATAAAAGCCATTAAGCATTACTTTTTTTTTATAGTTAATGACAGAATATATATATATATATATATACATACACTCAACCCTCGGCTATCACTCCCAATTTGTCCCGCTATGGCTGCGCTATACGAAACCGTGATAGCCGAATTGAAGAACTTATGGTAATAATTCTAATTGGTGCCATGACCTCAATATTTACCCCTAAGATACCCTTTTTGTACCACATATTAATGTATAATAGTCTAAAAATGAGCATGTTTTATGATGTGATCACGATTCTTATAAATACCCGGTACCCCTCACAGCTGATTCATTTATGTTATATTTCTTCCCCACACTTTGCTTGGTCTCACCATTCTCTGTAAGTTTCACATTTCCAGTTTATCTGCATAACTTAGGTTCTTCCTCTTCTTTATTTCCCTGCCAGGTGCCGCAGCATTATGTTGGGTGATGGTAGGGGGGACGGGGAGGGGGTAAGTTGGCCATGGTCATATCATGAAAAAGATTATTATTATTGCTATCACTGTTCACGGTCTGAGGGCGTGCACTTGAATGGTTTGGTGGGCAGGAGACTCGGTCAGGCGGCCAATCAGCGCTTGGCTGGCGCTGACGTCACACGACCAATCACGGAGTGAAGCATTTGTTGGCTGGGCGGTGCGCGATAGCAGGCATTTAGTACACGATAAAGGTATTTGGGTAGTTTTTTATATAGGCGTGATAGCGAGGGAGAGAGAGGGAGAGGTAGAGGGATGGAGTTGAGAGATATATGAGGGAGGGGGGGGTGAGTTGGGGGGAGGGTAGTCAAATGGTAGGTGACAGAGCGACTTGGAGGCGTTTTGTATGCGGCCACCCTTTGCGGGATTAGGGCGTCGGGCTATAGATAGATAGATAGTGATAGCGAGATATGATATAGCGGAACCGGTGATAGCCGAGGGTTAAGTGTACACTAAATACAGTAGGTTGCAGCTAAATTATCCTGTGAGGCTGAGTAATTTTGCCGTGATACACCTTTTTGTCAAAAATCTGTCGTGTGGGCCCCATTTTTTTTTTTTTTAACCCAAATTATTATAGCTATCTTTAGCAGAAGGGCTGAATGTATAGAAAAAGCAATAAAAATATCAATATTCCATATGTGGCAGTTTGTACAGTACTTAGCAAAGACCACCATTCATGGTGAAATTACTTTGTTTTACCCTATGTAATAACCATGACCTTGGGAGTAAATGGCTGGTTGTTCCGTGTGACACACCATCATGGTACAGGGAACCATTGTGCTAAGTTTTATCAAATTCTGTCCATGCATGTGGAAGTTACAGAGCAGACATGAATGTAGAAATAGCTGTTAAGTATGACAGCACCCGACCTTGTTTGAGCCACAAGTGTGACCTTGACCCAGGGAGTAGATGGCTGGTTGTTGCACACAACACACCGTCACAGTATGGGGAACAACTGTGTGAAGTTATTTTAACCCTTTAACCGCGGGTGTCATTCCAGAATGACGTTGCAAAAACTGGACCAAACCGCGGGTGTCATTCTCGAATGTTTGTGAATATTTTGAATACCCCGCGTTTTTTCCGTGCGCCAATTGTTTCAAGGGAGAGTAGCTATTAAGTTCTTTCACTCCAGCCGACCCCCACCTCCCTCTTCCCCCCCCTGGGGCCCCACCTCCCACCCCCTGGGCCCCCCACCCCACCCCTGACCAAGCGCGCATCAGTATCTGTCCAGCTGTGTGAGTGACAACACATGTTGATGTGGCAGTGAAGTGCAGGCAATTACAGTGCCTTTTACCTGTCTCAGTGAACACAGAGTGGGTGTTTATCGTATGTGCAGTGTTCATATATGTTTATAGTATTATTATCAGAATGTGATTGGCCTTTGGTAATGGTGTGTGAGCGAAAAATAGTGATTACAACACCGCTGATGTGGCAGTGAAGTGCAGGCAATTACAGTGCCTTTTACCTGCCTCAGTGAACACAGAGTGGGTGTTTATCGTATGTGCAGTGTTCATATATGTTTATAGTATTATTATCAGAATGAGGTTGGCATTTGGTAATGGTGTGTGAGCGAAAAATAGTGATTACAACACCGCTGATGTGGCAGTGAAGTGCAGGTAATTACAGTGCCTTTTACCTGCCTCAGTGAACACAGAGTGGGTGTTTATCGTATGTGCAGTGTTCATATATGTTTATAGTATTATCATCAGAATGAGGTTGGCATTTGGTAATGGTGTATGAGCGAAGGTAATGATGTGTGAGCGAAAAATAGTGATTTTACACCCCTCACTTCTAACGGCACTGCCCGTCCTGTGAAAGTCAACAAAGTCATGAAACCTACATCAATGGAAAGCTGAAGGTTAGTACTTTCTAATGGTACCTTATTTTTTTCTCTAGCTTTATTCTGTGCAGAGTTATTAAGGTTTAAAGGTTTGTTTACATTTGGCTGAAACCCCCGCGGGAGAGGACAGTCAGACCAAAACAATACCCGCGGTTAAAGGGTTAAAATCTGTCCATGCATGTAGAAGTTACAGAGCGGATATGAAATTACAGTACTGATGGACGCACTGACGTCCTGTACTGACAGAACCATGCAAAACTTATAGTCCCTAACCAGTTTGACAAGTAGGGGACTAATCATAAGATGAAGTTAATCTAAGTAGCTATTGGTACTGCAATAGGTACCAGTAGCATCAGCGTGACATTTTACAACTTAGAGTTCTTTTCATCACTGGTGGAAATGAATGCAACTGCAATACAGCACCTCATAACCTGGCAAGCTGTTATTTATGATTCTGTTGAAAACTTTACAGATCTAATTATAAATTCAAACGATATGTACAGTATCCTACTCATGATTCTGATTCCAAATTAACTAGCTAAACAAATGAAAAGAAAAACCTCTCATCAAATGATACATGAGTGTATAGCAATCTTCAATTAACAATAATAATAATGAATAGTAGGTGTCACAAAAAGTGATAAGGTGAACCATAGATACACAAGGAAATAATAAACATAGTATGTACAATGTTAAAAAATAACAGTAAGTACAGATGGGTCACATTATCCACAAGCTCTGCATTCACAAATGTCACCTTATCCACAAGAACCATAAACTCTTCAAATTTCATATTACATGTATATGCAAAATTTTACTATAACTGTGAGGCAGGTTGGTTTTATATTATATTACCGGTATATATATCACCAGCCGTTTGAGTGTCCACTGCAGGACCGGCCTATCCCCACCAAAGTGCGGACGATACAGCCAATGTATCTCTACCAAGTGGCTTAGGCTATCTAGTAGAGATTGTATGTAGGGTGAGAAGTGCTTTTAAGTGTAATTGTAGTGTTGGAGTGGCTTTGGATGTGTGTGTAGTCCGTGAACCAGGTGTAATTGGCTCGCACAAGCCAACTGGATGCAAGCAAACTTATTAGTATGCGACACTGGTTCAACCACAGCACCCCTTATGGCTGCCAAAGCAGTACGTGGTCCGAAGAACGCTCCCAAAGTTTATTACCCTAGTGGGGCGCAAACCCTCGTTCTTCAGTGTACAAAAATGCACACTTTACCACTTTTTTTTTTTTTTCCGACTCTGGGTATAGGCTTCACAGCCTGCTATCAAGGCCCAGCAGTCCTCCTATATACCATACACCTCTACATGTCACCACTTCGGTGCTAACACCCACCATCCATACTGATTACATGCTAGGGTTGTCTCATACAGGACTGGTGCATTGGTATTAGCAAGGGTATTTTTACATGTTGGAGGGTCTTCTGGTAGATCAATAATGCCTGATTTAATGAAATTCAATTCCTTAATCTGTTCCTTGCCCCAGCTGAGATTTGAACCTGGGTTCGTTAGGACTGCAGGCCACCTCTCTACCGACTGAGCCACCACAGAGGCTCCTATATGTATTATATAAACCGTACAGTGTATGTATATATATATATATATATACAGTACCCTCGTGTCCAACAAGGTAATATTGTCTTGCATGGGTCCTGTGTTGGACCAAAAACGTGTTGGACAAAGAACAGAGCTTATGGGGAAAAACGAATTATGTCAGCAACCCTAGGAAAAGTCACCCTAAATACCTGCCATATACCTATACATATATTGGTACTACTGTAATTATAATAAATGGTACTATACTATGTATGATAACTAACCTTTTAGGATAGTGTTGGTGGGCTAGCTGGGAATGGAAGGTGATATCCGAGGCTGTAGGTAGTCCTACTAGGTCCCTGGAGGGTGGCTGCTGGCGTCACTAGCGGATAATGGCTGCTGCTCCTCCTCAACCTCCCTCATAAATCCTTTGAAATTCCTCTCCCCTTTCTTCTGCCTCACGATGAATTCTAGCTTGGTGGCCTGAGGGAGGTGCAGCCGCTTCTTGGGGTTCTCAGAAGGCTTCCTAGGCATCGTGAGCAGGGTAAAATGCAGTTGCAAGAGCAGAAAATGCAGGGAGAAAAAAGCACTGTCCAATGTGAATTATGAAACTGAGTGGCGCTGTGGCGGGAGAAATTTAAACAAAGCATCCCATGAGAAGAGAAGCGTTTTTCACTGGGTGACATCACGATCACGTCACAATAGCGGGTGTGATTGGAAGTTTTGATTGGCTGTCAGCGTCACAGGAACGTCCAGTATGACCGTTTTGGATCAGGGGTGATCGTGCTAGAGGTGAACTCAGCGGAATTCACCCACTTCTCGGAGCTCTTTCAGTGTTATGCTTATGCACCCGTTTTACAGTACTTAAATGGTATTAAATCGTACTAATTTTTTGCTCTCCGTGCTGGGCAAATGCATGTTGGACAAGAGGGTACTGTGTATATATATATATACATAACGGTATACAAGACAAAAGTCTCACAGAAAATATGAGGAGTTAAGGTAATCAGCAACTCTTGACCTGCATCAAGATGGCCACCTCTGTTTGGGTTGATACATCATGCCAAGTTCCCTCTTACCCACAAGTTAAGACTGCAGTGCGGTACCTCATTTGTAACCAGCTTACTTTCATCACATACCAGTACTCCTTGCCTTGAAGACTGTTTCATCAAATGAAGGGTTGGCTGACAACCTGCCTGTGGCTCCCAGACCGCTGAGGGCACCTTCCAGACCAAGGAGAAAGCAGAAAGTTGTCCCTCTTAAAATGATGAACGAGATCTTGGAAAGGATAGAGTGAGGTGAGTCAGCCACTACCACAAGTTAATGCTACATACACATCAATAACAGCATCTTCTAGAGTATTTGTCAAAGAAAGGAAGACATTTGAGCCCATCAATGGCATAACAAAAGACTGAATGAGAAGACACAAATGCAGAAAATCAGATTTTGACACTGATGGGGAAATATCTAGAATCTTATATTAATCAAAAGAGTGCAGCCACCATTCCCGTGGACAAAATATACCTTCATGGGAAGATAAAAGAATTCTACGCCCTAATTGCCAAGAAGAGGAATTAATCTGAAATGAAGTTCAATCCATTTCCTGACTAGTTTGCCAAGTTTAAGCAGAGTCACAATATCTAGCATATGAATGTCCTGGCTGGGGCAGCATCAGTGGAATATGATGGAACTAATTGTACCCTGAGCTAATGCAGCATGTTTTGGAGGATGATGAGTTCAACTGGGAACAAGTTAATGTTTTCTGTCCAAGAGACTAGACCCTTCTGGAAGAGGAGTCCATGTTCCTCCTTCAGTGCATGACGAGAGAAGCAGGCCAGGGGCTACAAAGCAGCCAAGGACCAGATAGTCTATCTGTGCATTTGATATGAACGTCACAAGAAACTTCGAAACCAATCTTACTGCACTGTTGTGCATTGTGCAGCCCATCTCCAAGCCTTTTACAAACCCATATTCATGACATGCATGACAGGAAAGCACCAGCAAGTAAAGTAAAAGTCCTCTCATTCGGCATCTAGTCTCACGGTATTTCCAGTCTTTCGGCAGTTTTCATAAATAGTCCCATTACAAAAGTTCTATGCTCTCCTGGCACATATACTGAGCCGATCTGCGAATACAATGTGGTGCTGTTGGCATTAGATCTAGTGCTTTTAATAATAATTTATTGCCAATATTAGGTTTTCTTCTATATCTAGCACATTTTGAAATCCAATTTAGTGCGAAAGTTTGAACAGTTTACCTATAGCTTAGCCCGTTAAGTTGAGGCACTTTTGAAGATTTCTGCTTGCCAACACTGCATGCGCCGTCAGCCATCATGACTCGTGAGTGTCTGGCTTTGTGAACGGGACCTTTCAAAAGTTTGGAAACTTTGTTGTGCTATTTTAGTCATCCTCTCCTTCTCATGTTGTGCAATAGCCTCTACCAGTGGAAAGCCTACTGGTGTTATGAAAAAATGCACCCATAAGGTGCTGACTATCACCAAGAAGATTGAATTATTGAAAAAATTGAAGGCCAGTGTTCCTACAGTCGCAGCAAGTGACTCTGAGGTTGTTATTATCATGCCCTGGCAACCTACCATTCAAAAGTGCGTCTGAGTTTGTGTATAATATGAGACGCAATTGATTCGTGTATAATATGTTCTTGTACTGGATAATAATATTCGTGCATAATAATATGAGTTGCGTGTAATACGATATGAAATCAGACGCACTTTTGAATGGTAGGTTGCCAGGGTACGACAATGACAACTTCAGAGTCATGCGCCGCAACTACAGGAAGAAGATACTGGAAGATTTCGGTCTGAGCTCTTCCACTATATACGACCTTAAAAAACAGAAGGCCAATATTGTGCTTAGGACCAACCAATAATACTTGCTAGACACTTTGATTGCATTGGAGTAAACGACCATGATTGCAGGTTTTCCAGGTTATCCGGCAGTTTCTGCTCTTTCAGCACCTGCTTGGTCCCGAAGATGCTGAATGAGGGGACTTTTACTGTAGTGTGACAAATGTTTGGTGGCTGATGTTGAAGCCTAATGCTGAAAGAAGAAACTGCTATTTGAAGTGATTTGACTGTCAGACAAAACACCAGCCCATTCAAAGATTTTCCTCAATCATCGCCCCGCAATGAAAGTCACGTTCTTTCCCCCCTAACACAAGCAGAATATTACAGGCTCTCGATCAAAAGAATAACTCAGTCATTCGAAATCCAGTACAGTATTTCAGCATGACATGGACTCAAGAAAGCTGTAACAGATACAGTGGAGGAAGAGTCTGCAATTCAATGCAATGAGTCCTGGGTGAGAGCAAACTTCTCATATCTGTTCTACCTCCCCTTTTCCTGTCTCCTCTCTTGTCCATCTCACCTCCCCTTCTATGCCTCCTCTCCTTCCCACACTTTCCCTCTTACCGCCTCTTCTGCTGCCTCCATTCCTATCCATCCAATCTCCCCATCACTGCCTCCTCTGTTACAACACTAGTTGCAAAGTTTTGCAAAAACTATAAGACAGCAGTGAACCTTGTGGTGGAGTCATGGAAGTGTCACTGAGAATAAGCAGGCACAGATGGCATCTTCCTTGTCTGCCTAAGCAAAGTGACAATGGTGGCACATGAAAACTTAACTACAGTCCTTGATCTTGCCACGAAGATCCCAGCTTCAGGGTTTGCTGACACCACCAAGAACAAGCTTTGGTACGAGCAGTGCTTGGAGGTACACACCGGCAATTAACAGTCAAGTAGGTAGTGGAAAGGCACAATTTCAAAAAGAAATTATTCAGAGCCAGATGTGACACAATGTCAAGACTGAAGAGGCAGCAGCCAGTCAAACAGCTGACACCCCAACTGTTGACTGTTATTGAGAATGCCAAGGAGTGCATAAGTGGTGATTCTTATAAGCTCTGAGTAGGGGAGAAGGCTCGGCTGGACAAGGCGGTGCCGTATTACTGGTATTGGAATCTCTACAACATGGAAGAGCAAAGGAAACGCCAGGATCTTATCATTCTTATTTTGCTGCTACACAGGAAGAGCATGAGGAACTGTCCAGTGACTTGGATGTGAAGGATGCTGAAATCTTAGATAAGTCTGTAGTGTCCTCTGCTGAATTTGAAGGATTCCCTAAGAAAGCTGGGTAAAGTACAGGTAAAGCCCAATAGGCCTCACATAAGCATCCACCCTTCTACCTCCCTAAAGTCAGCACTCACTTTTCCACAGGTTAGGCATTTATTGTTTTGGTAGTGTATCTACACAATACTGTATTATGTATTGCAGTTGAGGTATCCAGTATGTATCAGTGCTGTCTACTAACTGGCCAAAAGTGTCAGAATTTAGTCACTAATTACAGTCAACTCGGGTCATTCGCAGTTATTTTAGTCTTAATACCTACCATGGCTTGGAAATTCCACAAACTATAAGTAGTTACCCAGTAACATACCTTAGGGGGAAAATTACTTACAAGTCTAACCTCTCTACAAAGTTGCCCCCTACCACCATACTTTACTCGACTAGTCACCCGCGAACACTATCACCCTTTCCAAACAGAATGTAGTGCACGTATTTAATGGGAATGAACAATAGTGCAAGGTTCTTACCTGACTCCGACTGACAACAATATTTAAGTGGACAGGGGAGGGGGAGGGGTTCCGAGGCTTGAGGCACACTATGGCCTCTCAGCACGGGGCGAGTGTGGTAGTAGTGGGGGCAACAAAGTGGACTAGTGTGCCCACTTACCGTCAGGCATGGGTGGGAAGTGCTGTGATTGGCCTGTCATGTTTGAATATGAATGCCTTCCGGCCTCAACCAGCGTAAATGATGTCGCGCTCTGGAAAACTCCTCGGAAATGAGTCACTAGGGGCAGTGACCATGGTTGTCAAATTGGTTACCAGTACTGCAACATACAAAGCGATCATGGTTTGGCTGGAGAAGTACCATGAATTAGAAAATTTTGACTTACAAACCCGCGATATATGCGAGTTGACTGTACACAAGAGGCAGTTAAAAGTTTTAAGAGTACCGGTATTCAATCACTGATCTCAAATCAGTTAGCTTTTCCCCCTAAGTTTACCGTATCCACCGTATCCATTCAAGTTTTATGAGTCCGCAGTTTTCATCAGGGGTTCCTAAAGTACCAATCTGATATGGATAACATGAATACAGTAGAACCTTTTTATCTGCGGAATTTGCATCCGCGGATTTAAGTTTCCGCCTGGTATCAAACTTATTTTAATATTGTACTATATTGTACACTGTAACTTAATTTGAAATTGGCACACAACGCGCACTTCTTTTGTTGCTACAGTTAGCATATCCGCACCCACAGGCATTCCCGCCACACCACCAGTCCTATTGTAAACACCAATCAGTTCGTTACTTACGTTGTCGTCGCCCTTCTCGTGTCTACAACTCTACTGTACTTCATTGAGTAAGTGAAAAATGGTTCCCAAGAAACAAGTAAAGGATAAAAGCAATTCTTCTAAGCCAAAGAGAGAGCGTAAAGTGTTATCTGGCGTCCTGTCAGAAGGGTCAGACTAGACTCTCAGCTAACATACAGTGCCACCACACATCTCGTTGCCTCACCACATTGGCACTGTAGGAACTGCACTACAATCATCGTCATCATCATACAGCAATCGTCGTCATCTATACAGCAATCATCATCATCATACAGCAATTGTCCTCATTGTACAAAGGTTATGAAGATAACACACATTTTTTTGGAGAGTGTTAATATGTACAGTATTTGTAATATTTTAAAGTATATTTTTATTTTTTCAGGGATGTGCTTAGCTTATGTGGAAATAATATGCCATTTTGTAATGATGAGTATCCGCGAAATTTGCCTTCCGCGGGGGTCTCTCGAACCTAACCCCCGCGGATAACTAGGGTCTACCATACTCTGTATGTGGTTAACGACAACATTAGCTACTAGTATACAGTACACTGGCCTGTAATCATCAATATGATTTGCTTTTGTTGTGGAACCAATCACAAATTCATAATAAGAATATAAATCACCATAGATTTTAATGATTATGATCCCTGTACAGCAATGGTTCCCAAACCCATGGCTGCGACCCAAATAAGGGTCGCAAGGATGCTCCTGAGGGATGTGGGATGGTTTGGAAAAAAAATAATAATCATAATACGGTAATAAAATAAGAAAATAAAAAAAATTTATAAGTACTAAATAGTACAAGTATATTTACATCACAATTTTGGAATATAAAGTGTCACTGAAACTGAAACAAGAATATAATTGTGAATAATAAAGCATTGATAAATGTACAACACTGAAATTATGTTTCCACCCTGAAGGTCACCAGGCCAAAAAAGTTCTGTGTTCACAGTTGTGGCCAAAAATTTTTTGGAAAACACTGCTGTACAGCCTACAGCATAACTTAGCTACTCAATGTCTAATCAAGTTCTATGTCTCGACCTACCAGAAGCTCTCTCTCTCTCTCTCTCTCTCCAAGTTACTCCTTAATGACCTTTCCTTAGTGCCCTCCACATCTTTATCAGTACTGGTAACACTGCTATCCTAAACTGATAACAATATTACAATTACTTTTTAAAATGCCATGACCATGCTTGCATGTGTAGGCTAGCTAAGCTCTGGTCACCTGATGGTTGTTCTCAGGGCTACTTAATCTTTTTGCAACATCTCTGGTTAATGCCTCTGCCTTGAAGTCTTTTTGTATGACTACTCACTCCATGTCTTCTACCCAATGGCACTCAGCTTTCAACATTCACCTCACTCAATTAGCCTCTTCCATTCTCTCTACCTTGAGTGCATGTTTCTTTCTGCCAGCCATTTTTAACAAAGACTGCTAAATGAATGCAAATAAGACTCTAATACAGTCATACACTGATGCCAACTGCATCTAAAAAAAACCATGAGAACTGTACTACAGTGCAACATTACTCCTGAAATGGCTGATCAAGACAGGCTTAGCCTGAGACTTTGACCAGCAGCTATCACACAGACTTTCTAAGCAAAATATGAATCCCATCAGCCACAGTAAAATATTCAAGTGTGACACCAGTGACATAGGTTCTAAATGTATTAAATCATGGAGTTCAAAGGCAACCAAAAGAAACAATTGGAACTACAGAAAGAGATCAATGTTACTGTGAGCTGTACCAACCATGACCCTTCATTACAACACACTAAAAGTGCTAATGCGTATCTAGCTTAAAACAACTACCAGTCACTTGTAATTGCAGTATTATTTCATGGGGGGGGGGGTCCAAATCATACAAAAACTTAAAAATGCTAAAAATTATGAAGATACCTAATGGGAGCAAACATGCAGTCATCATCAAAGTTAACTGACTGCAACTCGGTCTATCATAAGAAGAATATTAATCAGTCTGATTAACCACTTCAATCCAACAACATCTCGTGGTATATACCTGAATCTTGACAATATTAATCGATTCTATTCAAGCCATGAGAGGCCCACAGTAATGAAGGTGTTAGCGATGGTACCAGGCTATCGTCCAGGTAATATCTATTAATTTAGTTCAAAGTCTCTCCGAAGCTAAAAAAAAATCATTAGACAAAAGCAAGGATACTGTCCACCACAAAAATATCGTATATCACAGTGATGGGGTTATTACAAATATAATTCAATACCATTATCATCATCATCACCATCCTCTCTAACACCTTACTCTCCCAAGAGAATCCCTCAATTGCAGATGGCCATGACAAACCTTTCCCCTTGGCTACACTATGCATACATATCTCTCACTTTCTCAAACAATCCTCTTCTTTAAGTTAATAAATGCAGTACACTGCTCCACTCTCTTTTTCCATGCTGGTACCTCACAAGTTCTGTCCACCAATACAGTGAGTCCTTGAAAAACGAAAACCCGAAGTACGAATTTTCATGTTAGGAAACTGATGAATATAGGACAAATTCCACAATACGAAAGTATCTGTCTCATTATGAAAAGCAATACGAAAGAAAATACAAAAAATTCAAAATAGACGCTTGCTTGCGGCGAGGAAACGAACTAACCCCTCTCTGGTAAACAACTTTTCGCATGCTTCTCAGTTGAGTCCATGGTTTCGGGACAATTCGCTGTCAGGTCAGTTCACTGTCACAACAGTAACATGTGAATTCGCCATCAGGACGATTCCCCATCATTTACTTACATATCAGTTTATTTAGCAAGTACCGGGTATATTAGTTTTCGAGTCATATGAGTTATAAAGGTGATGATGGTTTATTCTTTTTATAATAAATGTAAAATATGGCACCAAATATTTGGTATTAGGCTAACGGAAAAATATAAATACCTGTACATTGAAAAGTGAATCAGGCGACGTACGGTTTCACTTCATCATTTAACATAAGGCTACATATGAGAAATTGGCATTTATATAAATGCCTAATAATCTCAAGTGAACAATCGACATACTCTAATATTACATGAATAATCTTCATATTACGTCTACATTCTCAGCTAATCACTCTCAACCTACTGCATCCAATAATTACAATAAAAATTCCTAAGACAGCTATGGGAGAAACCAGATTATAATTCAAAGTCAACTACAGCGAGGCAGAAGCAAGTTAATTATTGACTACAAGTGCAAATTATAAATAATATCCAAAGCCTACGCTGTTGAATGAACACAGGCCTTGATAGTTCCCCATGAAATTAGTTATTATAGTATTAATCAATTAATACCATATTAAGTATATTTAGAGAATGATGGGGAATCATCTTGGGTGTGAATTATCCTGACAGGGAATCGTCCATTAGCGGTAAGTGGTGGCGACCATCATCCACTCACTTGATGTTGTGCTGCCTACTCCTTCCTTAGCATTTATCATTCTTTTTCTGTGCCTGCCCTCCTCTCTTCCTATTTCTCCCATCTTTCCTGTCACTTCTTATTGCTTTTCTTTCCTTTATAGGTGGCTTTACATTGAGTGACATGCCAAATGGTTTCCTGTAAGCCAGGAAACCATTTACAACACAGGGTGGTAACCATATAACCAAACCATACGTGCTCCCTGTGTGTCAACAAGTGGGTTGGTGGAGGGTTAGTGCCCCTCCCCATAAAACAACTAACTCAAAGTCAAATGGCCACCCCTTGCGGGATTATGGCGTCTGGCAATAGACAGATAGATAGATACGAATCGTTCATGTTTTGATAGCGAATTGACTTCACAGCAAATTGTCCCGGAACCGAGTCCACATCCCTCCTTGCAGCTTCGCTGTATGTGAGGATATTTTCACAGCTCTACACCTTTTCGTACCATATAGACATGCCTCCCAAGTGCCCTGCATCATCTCCAGCATCGGGGGAGCTCGCCGCAAAGAAGCAGCAGCACCTTACTCTAACTCTGGAGAGGAAATTGGAAATTACTAAATAAGACACCATGAGGAGGGGCTGGGAGTCTCGGAGATTGGGCGTGCTTTAGGCCTTGCAGCTTCCACTGTTGGGACTATGACCAAGAAAAAGGAGATGTACAAGAAAATGGCCACCTCGTTCTCTATATCTGCAGGTGTTACTTACCGTACTTCTACCGGTATTACTTACTTCAAAATAGGAGGGGTAAAGTTTAGGTGGGGGGTCCTGGGACACATCCCCCCATATCTACATATATTTCAATGGAGAAAATTGTTCCAATATACAAAATTTTGAATTACGAATGGTTTTTTCGGTCCCTCCTCTCTTCCCATTTCTCCCATCTTTCCTGTCACTTCTTATTGCTTTTCTTTCCCTTACAAGTGGCTTTACATTGAGTGGTAAGCCAAATGGTTTCCTGTAAGCCAAGAAATCATTTACAACGCTGGGTAGTAACCATATAACCAAACCATACGTGTTCCCTATGTGTCAACTAGTGGGTTGGTGGAGGGTTAGTGCTCCTCCCCATAAAAGAAATAACTCAAAAGTCAAATGGCAACCCCTTACGGGATTATGGCGTCTGGCAATAGACATACTGTATGGATAGATCCCTTTCGTTTATCGTGGACTCACAGTATTACTCTCACTGTCACTTTCGTAAACTTTCTATGGCACCCTACCTATGTGAATTCTTGTACGGTATATATTCATACCATTTCCATGCACTGTATTCCATTTTCCTCAGTCATTAATTTCACAAGTAACTTCTACAGCTCTTTCTTTCATTCAATACCACTCATAAACCAAAATTTAAAGATTGCTTTTACCATGCACCCTCCATAAACCAGTGGCAATTCTCAGAAAGGCCATTTGTACAGTTAACAACCTAGAAAACTCCCTGTCACAAATATATTGCCAGGTTTCAGTCCCACACAACACTCTCTACACTGAAACACTGCCACAGCTAAATTTTATGAACGGTACATTACCTGCTGACAAGCATTAATATACTGGTTTCATACTGGTACCTTACATGGGATGTGGGTTATTCGTCATCCAGCTACAGTATCCTTGTTGCATGCTTTATCCTGACTGGGGTGGCCTAAATACACTTTAATTTCTATTTTCACTTTAGGAGGCATAGCTATACCAGTGTCATATACAAATACGACCATGGAATATTTGTTATTCAACAGCTTCAAGAAAAACATACAGCCTACAAGTGCTGCTCCCCTAATGCGGTTTGCTGTAACGGGATACTGCTGTAACGAGGTACAATTTTGTGGAAGGAAATAAACATTCTAACGCGGGCACTGTCAGTGTAACGTTGTAATTTGAATCCTGAGTCGAGCTGAGTCTCTCAAGGAGTTCATCTTTGACTGCGACCCTCCTCTTGCAAGAGGTAACGACATGATTAAGCAGATTGTCGATGCAGTCAGCGTCTACAATCTTGTGCATTTTGACAGAGTAAACCACCGTAAACAGTCAGTGATCACTGTACGTTGCCAGACAAGCTGCCGCTGGTCTACAGCAAGAGGATATCCTGCGACAGCAGGATGAAGAAGTTATGGAGGACCTAGAAGGTGATGTCTGGAGTGTTGCTGGTGCAATAGACTTTGATGGATTTTAGTGTGTGTTCTCCCCCCCTACCTCATCTCCAGCGACGTGTCTGCTCGTCTCACATGGGGTACAGTTCAAAAAATAAAAAAGTCCTGTACTGACCTAATGTACTTTTTATGACCATATTAATGTTTTTAGGAGGTTTAAATTGGGGGGTATAAGAAATTTTTGCACCACAAGGGAGGAAAAAGTGGACTTTAGGTAGGGATGCAGAAATAGGGGTTTTCAAGAGTCCCTCTAACGCAATATTTGCCTAACACGAGGTCAGTGCGGACGCAAATGCCTGCATTAGGGGAGGAACACCGGTATATACAGTACCGTGGGAAAGAAAAGGGATCTGTTCTTTGTTTTAGTTGATTTGGAGAAGGCCTTTGACAGACTCCCTAGGGAGGTGGTGAAGTGGGCAATGAGAAACCTTGGGATCAAGGAGTGGCTGGTTAAGGAGGTTATGGCTATGTACCGGTATCTGGGTGCTCACACCCAAGTAAGAGTCAATGGAGATTTGAGTGATGAATCTTCTGTGAACGTTGGCGTGCATCAGGTGTCAGTCTTGAGCCCCTTGTTGTTTACCATGGTACTTGAAGCCCTCTCACATGACTTTAGAAATGGACTCTCATGGGAGATGTATGCCGATGATTTGGTGCTGACTGCAGAAAATGAAAGAGAGGTGGAGGAAAGATTTAGGAAGTGGAGAGATGGTATATATGAGACACAAGTGCCTGAGAGTAAATGCAGACAAAACTAAGGTGATGGTATCTAGGGCTGGTGACGGTACTGGTATGGTACTGTCAATGAAGAGGGACAGTGGCCATGTTCAGTTTGCCACAAAGGCATGGGAAGTACTGTAATTCTACCATGTGCTGTGTTTGTGAGAAGTGGCTGCATAAGAGATGTAGTGGTATTGGAGGGAGAATGTGAGACAATGCTGATTTCATGTGTGCAGTGTGTCGGGGAAAGCTTGTGCAGATTGGATTGTCAGGCATGAATGGATTGATCTTGCTGATTTATCTCTTGAATGTATGGAAGAGTTTTGTTATTTGGGAGACATGTTATGTGCTGGAGGTAGGGCTGCAGCTAGCTCTGTGGCTACAGTAAGGAGTGGTTGGAAGAAGTTCAGGGAGCTGTTGCATCTCCTGATATTGAAAGGGCTCTCCTTCCATGCTAAAGGATCTCTGTATGTGGCATGTGTTAGGAGTGTAATGCTGTGTGGTAGTGAGACCTGGGCAAATGATGTACACAGGAACAAACGTAAAGAAATAACAATGATTAGGTGGATGTGCAGTGCGTTCTTGAGTGAGAGGCCTGGGGGGGGAGGGGCTAGGTTTACGATGGAAGAGTTGTAGGATGGAACTGGAGTGTATTGGTGTTGTGATGAGGAAGTACAGTAGACTGAGATGGTTTGGGCTGTAGAGAGGATGGGGGATGACAAATGGATGCAGAAAGTGATAAGCGTTAATGTTGGAGGTAGGGCTGCGAGAGGCAGACTGAAAAAGACCTAGGACGAGGTCACTGAGTGTGACCTCACAGATAGTGACTGAACAGGGAGACTGCCATTAGGGGACCAAGGCCGGCGCATGCAGGCATGTTGGAGTCTTTAAAAACGAAATGATGGAAGGCTCATCCCAGAGGTCAAATTACCATTAGAAAACTGATTCCCAGACCACTTGTTAGTAGCTATGGTAAAGGTGGGCTAAGATAGATTTTATTAAATTAAACTGGATTGAATTAGCCTAGGCTAAGCTAGGAGGAAGTGTCATTTTCCATGGGGTCAATATTCTATTTGATACCAGTTATAAGAATGGATTAAGTACATGTACCGGTACTGTGGTAAGTATCATTATAATGCAGCAGGTTCTCATTACATGTACAGTGCATGTTCTAGTACACTGTATTAACTTTTTCCATGCAAAACCTCTTCTAAACAGGGTGGAGTCAAAGACTTTTCATCTCATCAACTCCCCTCCCATTAATGACTGCCTTGAACCTCCCTCTTTGTTGCAATGTTGCATTTTTATTCTTTTTTATCACTATTTCAATGGTCAATGCTCTTCTGAACTGTCTGCTTGCATCCCGCCATTAAGGAGGGGTGATAGCACTCATCTGACAGCACACTCTCACCCCTTTTCTGTCTAACTCTCTGAAGCAAAAAGTTAACTGATATATACTCTCAGTCCCCACGTATGCAACAAGTCAACCTGGGAACTGCCTTTCTCAGTACATATATACTGTATTTCTCTCTGTGTATGACCTCCATGAAACTTTGATTGTATGTCCAGAATTCTTTAAAATTTTATTTCTTTTGTTTATCAAGTGATTTAAGAACAACTCTGATGGCTTCCTATCATTGAGTTTTTCCTCTGCATAAATTATTTTTTCTCTGTTAAATACTCTAATGACATCTTGGGGCAAGAGGGTTAAGCCCTATTTAAAAAAAAAAAAAAAAAAAAAAAGTACATTACTGTTTTCATTCATTTCATTCATTCATTGCCAGACGCCATGTATCCCAGACAGGGTGGCCAAGGGCTTAGAGTTAATTGTTTTACAGGGAGGGGCACTAATCCTCCACCAACCCCACTTGACGTAGGGATGCCAACAGCATCTGGTGTTCCCAGGCGGTCACCCATCCAAGTACTAACCAGACCCAACGTTGCTTAACTTCGCTGATCGAACGGGAAGCGGTGTACTCAACGTGGTATGGTGTACTTTATGTAAATTATCTGAATAAGGTATGTACTGGAGGGGTTAATGTTGAATGTTTCTACTGTACTTCCTTCACTGTCAGGTGGCTTATATGATTAGTAAATGCATGTCATCATGCCAAAGGGAATAATGTTGGTACCATACATGAAGAACATTCCATTATTAATACTGTAGCAATGAGGTGTGATGGAATAATGTAGGGAAAGGGTGCATAAGGTAGGAGAAAAGTGATTAAGCATGAGAAAAGTACTGTACTTTATGTGATGGCTTGTGCAAATGAGTCTTAGGATGCTCCTAGCAAGGAGTAAGGGATCAGAAACGTACACCCTGAGTGGAATTCATTTACATGTTGTGCCAATACCACTAACTAATACAACAAAGAGCTTAAAATAATCTATCTATCTATTGCCAGACGCCTCAATCCCTTTCGGAGTGGCCACAAACAAATCGCCTCCAAGTCGCCCTGTCCCTCACCATTTCACTGCCCTGCTCCCAACTCACACCCCCCTCTCTCATATAATAATAATAATCATCATCATCATCATTTTATACTTTATTCTTGCTATCACCAGACAACTTAGTCTAGGCTAATTCAGCGTATGAGAGCTTTCTCACAGAAATAAATGACTGTTTCTAATCCCTTCACTAAGCTCCCAGATGTCACATCTAATTGCACTAAAAATCATTTAGTAACTGCAAGATGAAAATTAAAATACTGTATGTCACTGCACTGTGTAGGCTAAACTCCTAACCACTTACAGCTGCATTTCTGACATACAATGAGAAATGTCAGCTTGTGAGAATGGCATTACACACTAAATACCCCCAAACAATAAGGAACAATACAAGTAGCAAGATCTAGCAATCGTAGGCTAACTCCAACTTTTACCATCCATAAAGGCCTGGCAAAGATTGCTATTAAACCAGGAATACTAGTCTATGGTAAGGCACCGGGGGGGAATCAGGAGCCATTTTGGCATTTTATTTTGGCTGATACCAAAATTTTAACATGCAGGTTATTCTTACAATAATTCTGTGCTGACAATCTTAACAGCAGAGAAAAGCAACAAAATCATTTTCTAACCTTAACAAAGATACCCAATCCAACCAAGCTAACCTACGGTAAGCAGACTTACCTTAATTAAGCACGAGCAGTAGGTGGTGGTGACTATTATCTACTCACCTAATGTAGTGCTGCCTACTTCTCCCCTCACCTTTATCATTCTCTTTCTGTGTCTGCCCTCCTCTCTTCTCATTTCTCCCATCTTTCCTATCACCTTTTACAGTATATATTACTCTTCTTTCCTTTTCAGGTGGCTTTACATTGAGTGACAAGCCTAATGGTTTCCTGCAAGCCAGGAAGCCATTACAATGCTGGATAACAACCATATAACCAACCCATAGCTTCATGTTCCCTACAAGTCAACAAGTGGGTTGGCAAAGGCTTAATGCCCCTCCCTGTAAACAACTACGGTACCGGTACCAGTAACTCAAAGACAAACGACCACCCCTTACAGGATTATGGCATCTGGCTATAGACAGACAGATAGACAGATAGGCAATGGATCCTTTAAATCTCATCAACTCTAGGCAAGACTGTTAGGCAACAACAATGGCAGCAGAGAATATAGGCATACCTTATTCTAGATGGTAAAAATACTTTACTGTACATTTTCCTATTTCCCTTAATAGCACAGACAAACAGCTACACATTATGGGGTTATGGTGTCTGGTTATAGATAGATAGATAGGGTAGGTTGGTCTAGTTACATTCTGTCAAAGTTATGATAAAGGTTTGTGATTCTTCTCTGCCATTATTACCATCACCATTTTTGAATCATTATAGGAACAGCTGCATAGGTTGGTCTAGTTAGATTCTGCCAAGGCTGGGATTGGCCACAAAGATGAATTTTTTGTGCAAGCACTGAAACATGAAGTAGCACAGATTACTGTCCAATGTATTGACTGTTTGACTTCTGCTGTTTTGATAATCATTTCTGAATCATCGTAAGAAATGCCAAATACCATTTAAGCTTGCAACCCCCCAAAGTGATATTATGGTATTTGATATACTGTAAATATATTCACTTTATCTTTACATGATTATTGCTTTGGTGTTACTGAAAGGCACTAACATGGCAACTACGGCTGCTGCTTATTTTGACATATTAGTACTGCTTTCCTTTCCTCTCAACCCTACCATGTTAACTTCCCATCAAAGTGAGACGGCTGAAAGTTCAAATCAAAGTGAAATACAGAACAACCCAGAGGGTGTAAAATAGGTTTTAGGCCCTGACGTCAATTTGGTACATCTCACATCTCCGATGCTCATCACATCCCAGTTCTTCTGTCATGTTCCGTAAATGCTGTGAAAACCTATTCTCCATACCGGTAAATAAACACTAACCATCCCTCTGACCTCAAGTCCTGTCCTCTTCAGAGTTTCAATCAGTCAGAGATGCAGAAAGTGGTTATTACTCCAAAGTACAATTCAACATTACCATATTCCACCAAAATAAGCAATAAATTCAATATTTTCTTAAATGACAGCAGCTCTGTAGAATGACTGCCAGCCCCAATTCTAAATTATTTACCGTAATCTGCTTACGGATTCTCCACTGCTCAATGGGATAGTCTGCCTATCTATCTATGGCCAGATGCCATAATCGTGTAAGGGGTGGCCATTTGTCTTTGGGTTAGCTGTTTTACAGGGAGGGGCACTAACCCTCCACCAACCCAATTGTTGACACGTACAAAACATGTATGGTTGGTTATACTGTTAACACCCAGCACTGCAATGGTTTCTTGGCTTACAGGAAACCATTAGGTTTATCACTCAATGTAAAGCAACCTGAGAAGGAAAGAAAAGCAATAAAAAGTGCCAGGAAAGATGGAAGAACTTGGAAGAGGGCAGACACAGAAAAAAAAATGATAAAATTGAAAGAAGTAGGCTGCATTACACTGAGAGTGGATGACCACCACCTACCACTATGGGACAGTTATAATGGATAAAAATCATGTTGTGATGCTATCATGGGGCAGATTCAAATGTTCTGGCTAAAAACAGAAATGAGGCTTTGAGTCTAAAAACCCTGGCAATACATCATGTGCTCAATTATTGATAAAGTGATATATCTACAAATCAGACATTTAAATGTATAAAATTGCATAATTTACTAGGCCATTACACAGCTTAAATAATGCCAAAGCCCTTCACGGCTGTTAGACTGTGATATAGTTAGCAGACATCTCACGAATACATAAGTGATCCATCTTTTGGTACAAAATGAGAAAGAAAACATGTCATCTATCATAAGTTGAAGTGTCAGCTGTGTTGCAGTGGGGCTGCTTGCTCACCTGGGCAACTCAGGTGGTGTGTTGCATGTCAGGTCCAGCACCACTGTCACTCCAGTAGCCTTCCTCACTTCCTCATCTCATCAGCAGCCAGGGACACTGATCTTCCCTTACCACAACACATCACAACCTAATCACCATCTCACCACATTCACTCATAATCGCCTTCAGGTAACCTCATAATTAACATTTGCATATTTCACTCTTATGCACTTCAATACGACACTCGTACCGCGATGTAATCAATCGGAGACTTCCCAGAAACGCGTGCACGAGCTTGATTTAAGTAATCATCATGACGCGGAACACGCACACCTGAACAGAAATAAAGCAGGTCGACAACTGTGTGGGGGAAGATGGCAGCTGATTACCCACAATGCCGCCTGCGCACCCTGGCCTGCGCACCTCACTCCAGACACACTACCCGCGCGCGCCCGTCTCAAACTCTCTCGAAAATGTCTAACAGCAATACCATGATGTTACATTGTCAGGGGACTGAGTACACTCCAATATAACTAAACACCTAAGCGTACAATCATCATACAGTCACCGGTCGCCCGTGGCCTCTTCAAATTCCCATTCCCAAGCAGCGTTATCGGGACGTCATATAGACCGGTGTTATTATTTCACTATACAGAATATTCCTGTACATTATGTGCACATTCCCTGGCAGCGGCCATCTCTATTCATCTTGGATCACTAGCAGGACGCAATAAAACAGAATATCGTGCAGCTACAATCCGGCAAATGCTTATCATTGGTATATTATCACGCACGCTCTCGTCGTTTCCATAAATTCTTTAAGTAAGGATTAGTACCAGGATGTCATATAGCCTAAGATTGTAAGATCAACTAAAAAAAAAAAAAAAAAAAAAAAAAAAAAAAAAGCTGGGCAAGTAGAAATGTAAAGTTTATTCTTCTCTAAACCCTACCTACCAGTCTGTTCCGCTGTCTAGCGGACGAAAGTGCTTCAGCTGGATGTTGCCAATATAAGGACTTAAAATTAGAGGGAAGGCTGGGCAAACTGCTCACACAGTCACTCTGGGATAGCTGACTGGTAACTTACCATAAATCTCTGGACTGATTAGTTCAGCTGTTCAGACCCCTAAGCTCCTGACGAGGCAATAAGATGAAGCAACATTACTATGATTACTGAGCATAACTAAATCCATGGTCACAGCCTAGTTTGCCACAGCCTTTTTGTAATACTTCCAAGTGAATGGTTTCATCAGTCTTACCATAAACTCATGATGCACAGACTGCTTTACACTTAACAATTAACATGGCTTTAATTTGGCATGTCTGTTGTTTCAACCCATTGTCATATCCTGGTCTATCTCTATCTATATACCTAGGCTGCTTCCCCCAAGAAAAGGGAGGTAGCCGAGACAGGACGACACACTCCCCATTTACTCATCAATTCAAACACATTCATTCACATCTTAGCCCCAAAGGGGAGAACGGACAGATCCTCACCGCACCACACCGCACAAGGGTCAACTGCGCAATGCAATCAGTGACATCCGCAGCAGGGCCCGACAGCAGAACTGGTTTACCCCTGCCACATCATAACAGACCCATCCCCTTACCCGCACCTAACCTGACTAGCTGATCAGACCAAATGCGGGAGAATATCCCCTCAGGGCTGCGTCATCACTTATTCATTCACGATTTCTCTCCATTTATTTCTGTCACGCACAGCCACTCTTCCTTGCTCAACAGACATCCCTCTCACATCCAGCGCTCTCTTCACACTGTCCACCCATCCTATTCATGGTCTTCCTCTCAGCCTTACACCTCTTACATCAGATCTAGTTATCTTTTTCACCACTAGCTTCATTATCCATTCTCTCCATATGCCCAAACCATCGCAACACCCTCTGCTCAACTCTACCAGCCATCTCCTGAACAACTCCAGTTCTCCTTCGCACTTCATCATTTCGCACTCGATCCATACACATCACTCCACACGTACTCCTCAGACACCTCATCTCCATTACATTCAAACTTTTCCTCTCTGCTACACCCATATTCCATGTTTCAGCCCCATATAACGCAGTCGGTACTACAACACCCTCATACAGCCTTCTCTTTACATCCATTCTAAGCGAACGACATTTAAACACTTTTTCCATTCCTCCCAGCACCTTTCCTACTTCATTTATTCTAAACTTCACTTCTGCATCTATTCTTCCATCCACAGCAACATGTGACCCTAGATATTTAAAACACTCTACCTCCTCAAGCAACTCACCATTCAAACCTATATTCATCCCCCTACCATCTATCAACCTTGTACACTTCATCACTTTACTCTTATTCTCATTTACTTTCAATTTCCTCCTTTCACACACCCTTCCAAACTCCTCTACCAACTGTTCTCAATCTCTCCTCTGAATCAGTCACCAGTGCAGTATCATCTACAAACAGCAGCTGCTTCAGATTCCACTCTCCACCATCAACATTCACCAGACTCAGACCTCCACCTAAAACTCTTGCATTCACCTCCCTTACAACACCATCCATGTAAATATTAAACAACCAAGGCGACATCACACATCCCTGTCGCAGCCCCACTCTCACGGGAAACCAATCACTCACAGCATTTCCCACTCTTACACACGCTCTACTATTTACATAAAAACTTTTCACCCCTTTTAGTAACCTACCATCAAGTCATACAATCTTAAAACAGTCCACAAGGCCTCCCTATCAATTCTATCATACGCTTTCTGGTACTGCTTGAAAAAACTAGACTACAGCTATACAATAGTTCAGCAAAATTTGTGTACAGCAGCTTATATACAGTACATGTATAGTACTGTATAGCACAAGTAATTACATTAAACCAATTACAGTAATATGGCTGCATTCTCCCACTACTATTCAGGGGGTAGTGGTGAAGCGATTGACGAGTGGTCTTCTGTCTGAGCCACTTGAGGCAGATCTTAGCTGAGGTAAGTGGTTGCAGTCTCACAGGATTACATGTATATGCATTACCTAGATTACAGCAGGATTTTATTATGTACCAGCAAGTAATATCATAATACTCTCTTGTTTGTTGCTTACAGTACATCTTACCCATATCGTACTTGCCAGGGTCTGGGGATAAAGGGAGCACATACTGTTGACGAAGTGGTCAAGTGTTTGAATCCGACCATGGGCCATATGTTGATGTCAAGAGGAGTACTGCATCTGGCTGCAAAGTAATAAACGCCCCAGTGAGGTCTTCTAAAATGTGAACAACGCCTTCGTCCTATCACAAAGAGAAATGAATGGCTTACAAATACTACATACATGACATTACATCTTTACTGTCCTATTGGAAGCATCGAATCTAGGGCCTGACTACTGGAACGCAGCTCTAACATTTAAGAAAATAATGATCCATTGCTAACCCCTGTGTGGCAGTAAGGAACAAACCATTTATAAAATTTATGGAATGCCTTTACCCACCAGATCACCATGCATCCATTTTTGGTTACATGGTTAATGCCCAGCACAGTAAATGTTTCCTTTTCACTCAGTGTAGACTTCTTTGAGTAAGTGGATGATTGGCACCCCCACCTATCACAGTGAAAAACTGCATCATACTGAGATACTTTGTACAAGCATCTTGATTAAAATACAGGCCTATTGAGCCAAAGGGAGATTTTAAATTTTATTCTTGCCATCTCCTGACAATGTTATACAGCCCATGACATGCTTTTCAAACTGGAGAGGTTAAATATAGACTTAATAACCCCTTCAATATGAGTGGTATTTTCTGAACCAAAGAAAACTCTCGTGGAACCAAAAATCAGCACTGTACAAAGTACAGTATGTCACTCAGATGCAAGAGGTTGTATCCCATGCAGTAATAAACTAGTAAGGAAAAGGAATTAGAATGCCTACTCAGCTGATGAGAAATAGACAATGAAAAGAGTTTAATGATAAAACTTGAATTGCATTGACACAGCTTAACTGAGTGTCCACAAGACCCACATACTGTACCATAATGGAAATACCTCCTGATACCATCACTCCAGGCTTGGATGACACAAATACCCATGTAGTTACATGTAAAGATACACTTTGGTGTTACATCTGTAGGACTGGTGCATCTCAGGGAATGGACCATCAGATTGAAACCCACAGCTGGGAGGGTGAAGAGGAGGGCACCTTCACTGAATACAATGGCTTAAATTATTTTGAGAGCATTACAGCAAGTGCTGAATCCTAGCAGTTGGTTCTTGTTGATCTAATAAGACAAAATGCAATCCTGTATGTGAAAATATCTTCATATCACCTTTGAACTGAGTACACAGGATTGCATTCTGATCCAAAATTCAGGCAGTGCCCCTCCTCCCTTGCTGTGTGTGCCACTTCAGGTCAAACTACATCGAGCACACTATTGCTTAACCCCTGCACAAGGTCTCCAGACATCAGTGTGATCCTGGCATCATGGACAAGTCTTGGTGACAACACCTGACTATAACGGGGAAGTTTTCTCCAAAGATGCACACATTGACCTGTTCCAATTTTTAAAAATTCTCGCTACCTCCTGACTATTTTATTCTGCACAGGGGAAAACAATTAAACTGCATGGTGACCATAAAAAGAAAATTTACGGAGCACCATAATTTTGAAGGCCACTCACTTGATGTAGTGCTGCCTACTTCTTCCTTAGCCTTTATCATTCTTTTTCTGTGCCTGCCCTCCTCTCTTCCTATTTCTCCCATCTTTTCTGTCACTACTTATTGCTTTTCTTTCCATTACAGGTGGCTTTACATTGAGTGACAAGCCAAATGGTTTCCTGTAAGCCAAGAAACCATTTACAACGCTGGGTGGTAACCATATAACCAAACCATACGAGCTCCCTACGTGTCAAGTGGGTTGGTGGAGGGTTAGTGCCCCTCTCTGTAAAACAAATAACTCAGAGTCAAATGGCCACCCCGTACGGGATTATGGCGTCTGGCAATAGATAGATAGAAAGATAGATTAAATGGATCAGTGATGTCATTATCCAGGGCAACACCAGTTTATACCTCCAAAAGTGTCAAACCTATCACTGACACAAGCAGACCTATGATAATATTCTCACTGGTTAAAGATTCTCCCTATTGCCTCTACCAAACCTTTTCAGTATGTAGCATGTTTATGCTTTTAAATTTGTAAAATTTGGAAAGAAATAAAATACAAGAGGATACTAAAGCAATTTACTTAATAGACTGCTCTGGATCAGGCAATTGCCTTCTAGGCCAATGAGAATACAGTACCTATTGGCATTCCTGATCAACACACTAAAGATTAGCTGCTACAATGAACTGAAGTTTTATCTCTAATTTTCTAATGCTGCATTTACCACTCACTGTCTTTGCAAATGATGCTTTTAGAATGAAGTTAATGGTTCTTTTCCATCACTATCATACAAATCTCCAACGATAACTTAGGATCTTTGCAGGAAACTGTGAAAAACAAAACACTGAACCGTAATGTGAACATTACTGTATCTGAGATGGTAGCTTACCTTCTATTAAACCACTCAATGATCTTTCTGCATCTAAGGCACAGTCAACAACTTCCTGAATGGCGCTTCTTGCATGCTGCTTGAATGGTTCCTGTTTTCTAAGGTCACTCCCTGTGAGGCTACTCTGCTGGGACTTAGGATTTTTTTTTTTTTTCCCTTAACCAACGAAGCATTATGTGTGGTAGAGGTTAGATATGAGGAAAGGAGAAAGAGAGAACTATCAACAGTATGCCCAGTGAAATGGGCTTCATAATTCAAACACCAATCAAGACCTTGGAATCTTGGCTTCACCTCACAGGTCTACTCTCGGTAATTTCTTTTTTCTTTATAGATGTTTTTCACATACACTTACCAAATATGCAATCCACAGGCTTTAATTTAAGAAAGTCATGGCCTGCTCTGTACATAATTCATACAAGGAACTTGATCTTCATATCAATTCCCTACCCTTACCAACTTCCATACCATGCTTTCTCACTCATTCATTTACTATATTCACCCACCTTCTTGGACTACCATGCCTCCTTTCACCTTCAAACTCATTCCCTTACAATATATCCATTTGACTACCTTAACTACATAAATTCTATCAACATGACTATATACCATCTAAGAACAGTACACTTTTCTACCTGTTACCAAAGTCCTTTCTTCTCATCTTTCGCAAATTAAAATATTTCTGATATCATTCATTCTACCCCCATCACATGTGTTACTTAAAAACCCTATTTCCACTGCTCTTACTCTTGACTTTTCATTCTCATGTCATATCAGGTTTTCATATCCCTATGTTACGTGAGCACTAAAATATCTTCATGCAATTCTCTGGCAGTCTTTATATTCAAGTTTTTTTTTCTTTCTCTCTCTCTCTCTCTCAACAGATAACCAAGTTATGGGCCAATAAACCTCCTGTTATCTGAACTTACTATGTACTCCTATGTAATATCAAGGCTTTCACACCACCAGCCACCACTCTTTCTGTGAAGGGGCTCACAGGGAATGCACATATGGTACAAGATATGCGGAAGGGGAAAGGATACTTGAATTTGGGGAGACAATGAACATGATTGTGTGCAACACACATTTTAGGAAAAAAGAGAGTGGGCTGACTACATATGAGTCTGGGGGTGACGGTAGCCAGATTAGCTATTTCCTGGTCAGGTGGTCTGATAGGAGGTTGGTGAAGGATGTTAAAATTATGGGGAGGAAAGAGTGTCAGCAGCAACACAGAATACTGATATGTAACAGTGCTAAATATGAGGGTGAAGAGAAGGACCCATGCACCAAGGATGAAAATATCGATGTTGGAAAATCAAGCAATAAGGGATGCCTTCTATTGCTAGATGAGCAAAGTGGTGGTCGAACAGGGAGGGTTAGAAATGTGTTATGAGCAGCACAGAGCCCTCAAGAACTACAAATATATATATATATATATATATATATATATATATATATATATATATATATATATATATATATATATATATATATACAGTATATATACACACACACACACACACATATATACAGTATATATATATATATATATATATATATATATATATATATATATACACACACACAAACCCACACACACATATATACAGTATGTATATATATATATATATATATATATATATATATATATATATATATATATATATATATATATATATATATATATATATATATATATATATATATATATATATATATATATATATATATATATATATATATATATATATATATATTTATATATATATATATATATATATACATACAGTATATATACACACACACACACACATATATACAGTATATATCTATATATATATATATATATATATATATATATATATATATATATATATATATATATAGTGTCAGGTGGTGAAGACCATCATCCACTCACTTGATGTAGTGCTGCCTACTTCTTCCTTAGCCTTTATCATTCTTTCTCTGTGCCTGCCTTCCTCTCTTCCTATTTCTCCCATCTTTCCTGTCACTCGTATTACTTTTCTTTCCTTTACAGGTGGCTTGACATTGAGTGACAAGCCAAATGGTTTCCTGTAAGCCAAGAAACTATTTACAGCGCTGGGTCGTAACCATATAACCAAACCATACGTGCTCCTTACGTGTCAACAAGTGGGTTGGTGGAGGGTTAGTACCCCTCCCTGTAAAACAAATAACTCAAAGTCAAGTGGCCACCCCTTACAGGATTATGACATCTGGCAATGTGTATATATATATATATATATATATATATATAATCACCATCATCTGGACCTCCTTTCCCACCCTAGGGCAGGGTGAGGAGTAGCATTGGCCAAATGGCCCAAGTTTGCCTAATCCAATGGGCCATACTTCCATTCACGCATCATTCAAGCCCCCGGAATTCTGGCTCTACCTAATACGCCAAAAAACTTTCACCACATTCTGTAGCTTCACATAAACTTATTCGACAGAGTCAACCCAAACGATGGCATGTTAAAAAAGGATGCCAAATCCCTCATCATGCACTTCACAACATTCATCCAGCCAGCTCGATCTCTTGTTAGTCTTCTAGCCTCACGGACTTCCATCCCTCTCTTTTTCACACGCTCATCCACCATATCCCTCCACATTCTCCTTGGCCTACCTCGCCTCCTCCCTCCATCAAATTCGCTCACATATACCTTTTTCATCACTCTATTGTTATCCATTCTCCACATGACCATACCATCTCAGTACACTCTCTTTGATTCTGGGGTCCACAGACTTCCTCACTCCGTATCTTTCACGAATCACATTATTTCATATTCTGTCCACTCTCTGCACTCCACATACATTCCTCAGCAGTCCCATCTCCACTGTCTTCACTCTTGAATTTTCATTTTCATGCCACACCATAGTCTCACACCCATATGTTAAAGTTGGCACTAACACTCCTTCATGTAAGCCTCATACAGCTGCAACACTCAAGTATCTGTTTCTTATCAAGGCCTTCATAGCACCAGCTACTTTCCTTCCTCGTGTCACTCTACTTTCCACTTCTTTTGCACATTTTGTGTTCTTTTCTATCACTGTACCCATATATTTGAACTCTCTCACCATTTCCAGTCTCTCTCCATTCACTGTAACATCACAATGGAAGTCACCTTCTCTCTCAGTGACCATCACTTTGCTCTTTTCTACATTTACTCACAAGGCATGATGCTCACAGACATCTACAAAACTCTACACTAGTCTACCAAGCTTTTGTTCAGTAATTGCAAGTAGCACTGCATCATCAGCATACCTGCACAACAAATATGAGATATTCCATCTGTCACCATTCATTACCAATGCCATCCCTCTCTCCATTACTCGTGTTTTTGCTTCTCTCATCACCCCAACTACAGGATATATATTTATACTGAACAACCATGGGGACATCACGCAACCTTGTCGCATGCCCACAATGATCATGAACCAGTCACTTAAGTGCCCTTTTACTCTTACACATGCTTCACTACCATCATAAAAACTCTTCACGGCACCTAGCAGCTTGCCATCTACACCGTACACGTGCAAAAACCTTCCACAATCCTGCACTGTCTACTATGTTGTATGGTCATTCCAGATCCATTAATGGAATAGACACCTTATAGTCCTTCTCACACACATCCATACTAAGTGCTCTCAGCTCTCCAACTCGAATTCATCCCACTCCTTCTGGTACCTTGCCAAAAACCTTTCTAACAACTTTACCTCATCATCCTTCCCTTCTTTTTTCTGCTCTGATGGCTCTGTAGCTATTTCCTCTACTGATAAAGCAGATCCGTTTGCTCAGACTTTCTCCTCCAATTCCACCTTAGACGATGCCAGTGCTGTTCCTCCATCACTTCCCCCCTCTGACTTCCTCATGGCTGACATTAAAATTTCTTCAGTTGATGTATTTTCTGCCATCATTGGCCTCAATACTAACAAGGCATATGGGCCTGATGGAGTCCCTCCTGTTGTCCTCAAGAACTGTGCTTCTGTGCTTACACCCTGCCTAGGTAAACTCTTTCACCTTTGTCTTTCAACTTGTACCTTTCCTCCTTGCTGGAAGTTTGCTCTCATTCAGCCAGTCCCAAAGAAGGGTGACCATTCCCAACCCTCTAACTATCATCCAATTGCTTTAACATCCTGTGTCTCAAAAGTTTTTGAGTCTATTCTTAGCAGAAAAATTTTAAAGCATCTTTCCTATTACAACCTTCTTTCTGATTGTCAGTATGGGTTCCATCAGGGACGCTCCACTGGCAACTTTCTCACCTACCTTTCAGACTCCTGGTTATCCTCCTTTCGGGACTGTGGCGAAAGTTTTGTCATTGCACTTGACATCTCAAAAGCTTTTGATCGAGTCTGGCATAAATCTTTAATTTCCAAACTGCCCTCTTGTGGTTTCTATTCTTCTACCTGTGCCTTCATCTATAGCTTCCCTTCTGGTCGTTCTACAGCTGCTGCTGTAGACGGCCATCGTTCTCCTAGATCTGTCAACTGTGGTGTTCCTCAGGGCTCTGTCCTATCACCAACTCTCTTCCTTTTATTCATCAATGATCTAAGCTGTACATTTAATCCTATCCACTCGTACGCTGATGATTCCACCCTTCACCTTTCCATTCGATTCCCGCAACATCCATCTCAGCAGTTACTCCAACAAACAAGGTATGAGGCTATGGCACACCTAATGTCTGACTTGGCTCGTATCTCTGAGTGGGGAAAAAATAATCTTGTTGTTTTTAATGCATCAAAGACTCAGTTCTTAAACCTATCAACCCGTCAAAATCCACAGGAGTACCCACTAATGTTTAATAATATCCAGCTCAATCCTGCATCATTCTTGAACATGCTTGGGGTTTCATTCACACGGGACTTATCTTGGAAAGATCATGTTGCATCTCTTGTAAAATCTGCTTCCAAGAGATTACGTGTGCTAAGCTGACTCCGTGCCTTCTTTACCCCTGCACAGTTGTTGACTTTATACACGGGTTTTATTCGCCCCTGTTTAGAGTACGTCTCTCATGTGTGGGGAGGCTTCCCATATATAGCTCTTCTCAATAGGGTGAAGGCAAAGGCTATTTGTCTCATCAACTCTCCTCCTCTTACTGGTTCCCTTCAACCTTTGTCTCTTTGCCGCACTGTTGCCTCTTTATCTCTTTTCTATCGCTACTTCAATGGTCACTTCTCCTCTGAACTGTCTGCTTGCATCCCTCCACCTCTATGATGGGAGCATAGCATCCGTCTAGCAACAAACTCTCATCCCTTTGCTGTCCAACTTTCTAATGCAAGAGTTAACCGTTACTCCCAGTCCTTCATTTATGCAACAGGTCAACTCTGGAACTGTCTCTCTCTGTCTGTATTTCCTGCTTCCTATGATCTCCAGTCTTTCAAACACTCTGTGTCCAGGCATCTCGAAATGAATGGATCTTGAATTTGGCTCTCTTTTGTATTTTTTTTTGTTTTTTTCTTGGAAGGAATGTTCATGTGGGCTCAGCGTTTGGTTCCTTCTTCCTCGCATTAAAAAAAAAAAAAAATCTCCACTATCTGCCTTACTGCAAATATTTGATCCACACATCCACTGCCAATCCTAAATCCACCCTGTTCATCACTCACCAGGACTTCTGATACACACACACACACACATACATTATATATATATATATATATATATATATATATATATATATATATATATATATATGTATCTCAGTTTTTGCACCTATCAACATGACAAAATCTTCCACAGGTATACCCACTTATGTTTAATAATACTCAACTTAATCCTGCATCATCGTTGAACATGCTTGGGGTTTCATTTGCTTGGGACTTGTCTTGGAAAGATCATATTACATCTCTTGTAAAATCTGCTTCCAAGCGATTGGGTGTGCTAAGCCGACTCCGTTCCTTCTTTGCCCCTGCACAATTGTCGACTCTATACAGAGGTTTTATCTGCCCCT
Organism: Coenobita brevimanus; assembly: GCF_032717465.1. Taxonomy (NCBI): domain Eukaryota; kingdom Metazoa; phylum Arthropoda; class Malacostraca; order Decapoda; family Coenobitidae; genus Coenobita; species Coenobita brevimanus. Next base: position 7,271,980 of record NC_137015.1, read on the forward strand.
GTGTGGAGTACAACTCTCATATGTGGGGAGGCTCCCCACATACAGCTCTTCTCAATAGGGTGGAGGCAAATGCTTTTCGTCTCATTAACTCTTCCCCTCTTACTGACTCCCTTCAACCTCTGTCTCTTCGCCGCAATGTTGCACCTTTATCTCTTTTCTATCGCTACTTCAATGGTCACTGTTCCTCTGAACTGTCTGCTTGCATTCCTCCACTTCTACGACAGGCACGTAGCACTCGTCTAGCAGCAAACTCTCACCCCTTTTCTGTCCACCTCTCTAATGCAAGAGTTAACCGTTACTCCCAGTCTTTCATTTATGCAACAGGTCAACTCTGGAAATGTCTCCCTCTGTCCGTATTTCCTGCTTCCTATGATCTCCAGTCTTTCAAACGCAGTGTGTCAAGGCATCTTGAAATGAATGGATCTTGAATTTGGCTCTCTCTTGTATTTTGTTTTTCTCTTGGAAGGAACAGTTTTGCAGGCTCATTGCCTTTGGTTCCTTCTTCCCCACATAAAATATATATATATATATATATATATATATATATATATATATATATATATATAGATATACTGTATATATATCAGCAGCAGCACCTGAACCTCCTTTCCCACTCTAGGGCAGGGTGAGGAGTAGCAACGTCCAGACAGCCTAAGTTTCCCCAATCCAATGGGCCATGCTTCCATTCACTCATCATTCAAGCCCCCGGAATCCTGGCTCTATCTGATACGCCAAAAACATTCACCACATTCTGTATCTTCACACAAATGTATATACAGTATATTATATATATATATATATATATATATATATGTTTGTGGTAGGTGGGGATGCTTACCATCCCCTCACTTGATGTAGTGCTGCTCTCTGGTGTCTGCCCTTTCCTCTCCTCCATCCTTCTTTCCTTCCATCGTCTTCTGTCTTTCTTTCCTTCATTCTTTCCTCGTCCTTCTGCCTACAGGTAACTTTACACTCCATCTTGTCCTTTTTTCCTTCATTCTTTCCTCTTCCTTCTGCCTTTGGGTGACTCTACACTGAGTGACAAGCCAAACGGTTTCCTGTACACCAGGAAATCATTTCCTGCACTGGGTGATAAGCATATAACCAAATTTTGGCACCTGGTGGTTTAGTGTGTAATTACAGAGCTCCAATCGGACTGAGCCGGTGAAGGTTTATATCCAAGGGGTGGTTGGGGTTTATTGTTCACGTAATGCGACTCAGGGATGAGAGGCTGGCCACTCTCATCTTAAGTGTCAGGACCAACTTGCCTAGCCCCAGGCTCCTACGCTCCTCATGGAGCAACGAAGGATTGGATGTTGAATGAATGAATGAATGTGTACAGAGATATGGATATAAATATATATATATATATATCATCATCATCATCATCTGGACCTCCTTTCCCACCCTAGGGCAGGGTGAGGAGTAGAATGTCCAGACAGCCTAAGTTTGCCCAATCCAATGAGCCACGCTTCCATTCACTCATCATTCAAGACCCCGGAATCATGGCTCTATCTGATATGTCAAAAAAATTCACTACATTCTGTAGCTTCACACAAATGTATCCGATACCAAATGGTTTCCTGTACACCAGGAAACCATTTACTATGCTGGGTAGTAATCATATAACCAAATTATGGTGCGTGGTGGTTCAGTGGGTAATTAAGGAGCTCTAATCGGATTGAGCCTATGTAGGTTATATCTGAGGGGTGGTTGGGGTTTATTGCTCACGTTATTCCACTCAGGGATGAGTGAGGCTGGTCACTCTCATCCTACTTGTCAGGACCAACTTGACTAGCCCCGGGCTCCTTCGCTCCTCATGGGGCTACAAAGGATTGGATGGATGGATGGATGTGTATATATATATATATATATATATATATATATATATATATATATATATATATACGGTAAAATCCGAACGGCAGGGGACCGAGGGTCTTTTAGACTATTGTTTTTTTTGGACTATTGGAAGGGGCCTCTAAAAACTTCAAGACATATGTACACTCATGATCAGTAATTTCTGCTCAGGGGGTGCCCCCCTCCTACCCCTGTATACCCAGGGAAGAGGGGAGGGAGAGGGTACGAAATGAGCTCCATCCGCCACTACCCCAGCTCCCGACCCTCCCGCAGACCCCTACCCAACCCCCCACCCCACCCGTCATTCCTAACTGGCGGTTACATCTCAAGCTGATTTAATGCTTAACACTCGTGGTCCCACTACTAATATAAACACAGAACACTGGGATATGTTAAAAGTATATACTATAACTATCAACACGCTGCAACAAGAAATTAATGCATTACGACGTTGACAGTCAAACAAAAACGTTAGCAACGGCCGCCTCAGGCCTCATATGTTGGGTGAACTGCCTTGCAAACACACAGACACAGACACAGACACACACACACACAGGCACAGTCATGCATGCACGCAAGCACTCAATGTATGAGGCCTGGGATGGCTGTTGCTAATGTTTTTGTTTTACTGTTGATGTTATAATGCATTAATTTCTTGCTGCAGCGTGTTCATAGTTATAGTGTATACTTTTTACATATCCTAGTGTTTTGTTTGTGTATTAGTACTGTGACTATGAGTGTAAAGTATGAGGTTAGCTTGAGATGTAACTGCCAATTAAGAATGACGAGTGGGGGGTTGGGAGGGGCAGGGGTATGGGGGGAGGGATGGAAGCTAGGGTAGAGGTGGGTGGAGCTTGTTTTGTCCCCCCCTCCCGTCTTCCCTGGGTATATAGGAGTACGAAGGGGGCACCACTAAGCAGAAATTAGTGATTGTGAGTGCTCATGATCTTTAAATAAACGCTTAAAATGATATGGGTTATTGTTTTACTCACTGGCAATGCATAGAAGTGTAGATGAATAGTTGCAGGCAGGTACATCCATGGCCAAGAGCAAGTCCAAGCCAGAGAAAGCCTTAGATAAAGCCCTGAAAATTCGAAAAAAGACCAGAAAATTTTGAAAAATTTCGCCTTGACAAATTCAGAGTATTGGGAGTTTCAGATTACTGATGGCTGGATTAGAGGACTTTTACTGCATATATATATATATATATATATATATACACATAATTATATATACACTCAATCCTCGTAAATCGCGTGTTTATAAATACGGATTCATAAATCACGGCTAAGTGGCTGTCAGACTGCCGGCACCCTTAAATCGCTGTTAAGTCACAAAAATTGCGGACCTAGGCACCGAAGTGGGCCTTTTCCGAGGAGAATCGTAAACCGCGGCATTCAAATTGAAAATCGCGACCCAACTACCAATCACCGAGCATCCCTGGTGGCATATGTGCATACTAATGCCGCCATGTTGTTGTTGTTCTTGTCCCGCCAGTCCGCACACTATAGACCGTCGCCGTGGAGTATGAGAGCTAACTGCCTTTTTTGTGCAACTTATCCCCGCCTCCTACCTGCCATGGCCCCTCCCGACCCCCCAATGAAGCAGTCTAAGCAGTATGGCGTCAAGAAGCTGCTGCAGTTGTTGTACAGTCAACGTTTGGAGCTCATTCGTCGTGTTGAGAGGGGAGAGAAGTTTTCAAAGCTGGCAAAAGAGTTTGGGAAGAACAAGTGCTGAGAGGTTCTAAGTTCTTCCCAACACTACCCCACGCCATTCACTTAAGCAATTTCATCATAGGATTAAGGTGAGATCCCTTAACACTGCTTATTTCTATTAAATACATGCACTGAATATTCCTAAATTTGTATGTTTGTGTTTGATGGTGCCTAGATAGGTGTAGGTAGGGTGCTGTGGGGGGTGGTTGGCCAAAGTCCAAACCCAAATTCATTTTTCACATAAGAGTTATTATTTATAAACCACGGAATTTGTAAAATCGCGGCAGTGGTCCAGACCCAAATTGCCGTGATTTACAAGGATTGAGTTTATATATATTTAGTGCTGTGGAAAGGCTGCAATGCTGCAGTATTTTAATTTTCTGCCAATGAGCTAGGGAAACAATGCCAAAATGGCAAAAACCTCTGCCAAGTTCGGGTTGATGAACTACTGTAAAATGTGTCAAGTGAGAAAAGTGATCCAGGTGCTGGAAAGGGATGAGGGATGCCTTCACAAAGTGGCATCAGCAAACAAGTGGACAGTTTGGTTCCACAAAATGTCCTTCAAATGGCATCCCTGTCAACTTCCATAATGATGAGGGAATGCAGGTGAAGGACAACTTCAGTTTGCAGTTTAATGGGCTCACATCCAGATGAATCTGGGGCCACAACAACAACAAAAAGTAACCCAGCAACCTGAAAGAATTATGCTCTGAAATGCTGTTTGTGGTAGGAAATACATGTAGTGAAGTGTCATGATAACCATTAGTTTATGAGGCATCTACTGCCTGACACAATGATTCGGCATCTACTGCCTGACCCTATGATTCAAGACTCAGAAAAATTATACATTCTTGTAGCTCTAAAAAATATTCTACATTTCATGAATAACCTGGTGCTGGTGTATAAAGAGTGAAATATTTCACCAACATGAACAGTAAAATCTTCTTAAAGTTACAATACTGGTATTACTACTGTAAAAATTGCATTATGGCACTCCACAGGCAACAATATGTGACCATGTGGATAAAAAACAAGGGGTAAAAGAAATACTGCATTGGGAAGGGAGTACCTTGCATCTTCTTAAAGTTACAATACTGGTATTACTACTGTAAAAATTGCATTATGGCACTCCACAGGTAACAATATGTGACCATGTGGATAAAAACAAGGGGTAAAAGAAATACTGCATTGGGAAGGGAGTACCTTGCAAATGAGATGGCAGTTCACATAACTGAAGTTAATAAAGATATACAATGGCTATATCACTCTCATCTTTTCTCATGTTAAATGTCGGGACCAATTTGCCTAGTCCTGGGTCCCTACACTCCTCATGGGGTGACATAGGAATGGATAATGGATGGATTGATACAATGGCTGTGGCATGTATTACTGTTCTTAGCATCGAGTAACTTCAAAATGGTGACAGCCCACTGCTGATGAAGGGCAAGTTTCAACTCATAATTAACCCCTTAAACGCGGCCGTGAACAGTCGATCCCCCCCGAGTGGCGGGGTTGTATCGCGGTCTGAGTACCTGTAGGAAAATATTAGCCAAAAATCAGAGATTAACCCTAGAACATTATACTTGGTATGGCAGATAGTACTTACATTCAGCTTTCTCCAGAGACAGGTGTTGAGCCTTCGTGGACTACCCAAGGACTTGTGGAGACTTGCAAAGTTGGGTAACCAAATCTTCACTTTCACACCTCCAGCAACCCGGTTCCCCCTCTACCACAGCCTCATTCTGTCACAGTAAACTTTATACTACAACGTAAAGGTAGTTTGGAATCCGTATTTGTACAATAAGCACTGAAAATAAGGCTAAAATCAACGGAGCGTACAGCCGACATGCACCGTGGCGGCGGTCTTCCCGTCACTCAACAAACATTTCCATTTTCACAGCTAAAAACATGTATACTACATTATTTTCAATCATATTACTTCCCAAAAGATCACCACGGCGTGCTTTTTATTCTGCCTTACGCCCGCCACTTTATTCTCGTTCCTGTCGGCCGCTTGCACTGACTGGGAAGAGCTAGAACTCGCCATAATGTCACTTTGAAAGCCTGCAGTAAACTGACGCTAAACAGGGGCAAACCGTGAGAAAAAAAAGCTAGTGTTACAACTGGGGAAACAAGCGTTTCCTATTAGCATAAACTGCTTGTGAGAGGAGAGCGCAGATTTACAGTTCTGAGTGCTCAGAGCGCTGCCATGTATCACAGCCAGGCTGGCTGGGCCGTGGTAGTGGGGGGACGGGGGGAAAATGCGATACTTGGCAACAACTGAGGTCAGTAGTACAAAGGTAAAGTATGCTAGTTGTAGCTAAAGGGTGGTGGTACTGATAGACAATACCAGCTGAAGCCTGCTTGCCCGCGGTTATTCAAAATTTACTAGAATCGCAAATGCGACGATCCGCCGTTATGTCCTTTTTGCCGAGCGTCGCAAACGAGACGATCCGCGTTTAAGGGGTTAACATGAAACAAAAATGTGCACCTCTTGAGGAGTAAATGTACAAGCCAAGGCACTTCAGCCTTATGACATATGAGGCGCTTGGAGGGAAAACCAGGTAAGTGCCACCCAGGCCAGAAACGGAGTTACATATACCAAATTATTCCCCAAATCCTCTTCTACCACTACAACATGGGTTTAAGTGAAAAAGATGTCCCTATGATGGTTGGAAATTACGATTTTTAAAGGGCTGTGAACGACCGTACTGCTATTGATAGCCAACCACTCAATGACATTACCATTAGGTCCATTTTCTATCTATCTATCTATCTATCTATATACCTAGGCTGCTTCCCCCAAGGAAAGGGAGGTAGCCGAGACAGGACGACTCACTCTCCATTTACTCATCCATTCAAACACATTCATTCGCATCTTAGCCCCAAAGGGGAGAACGGACAGATCCTCACCGCATCACACCGCACAAGGGTCAACTGCGCAATGCAAGCAGTGACATCCACAGCAGGGCCCGACAGCAGAACTGGTTTACCCCTGCCACATCATAACAGACCCATCCCCTTACCCGCACCTGACCTGACTAGCTGATCAGACCAAATGTGGGAGAATATCCCCTCAGGGCTGCGTCATCACTTATTCATTCACAATTTCTCTCCATTTATTTCTGTCACGCACAGCCACTCTTCCTTGCTCAACAGACATCCCTCTCGCATCCAGCGCTCTCTTCACACTGTCCATCCATCCTATTTGTGGTCTTCCTCTCAGTCTTACACCTCTCACATCAGATCTAGTTATCTTTTTCACCAATCGCTCATTATCCATTCTCTCCATATGCCCAAACCATTGCAACACCCTCTGCTCAACTCTACCAGCCATCTCCCGAACAACTCCAGTTCTCCTTCGCACTTCATCATTTCGCACTCGATCCATACGCGTCACTTCACACATACTCCTCAGACATCTCATCTCCATTACATTCAAACTTTTCCTCTCTGCTACACCCATATTCCATGTTTCAGCCCCATATAACGCAGTCGGTACCACAACACCCTCATACAGCCTTCTCTTTACATCCATTCTAAGCGAACGACATTTAAACACTTTTTTCATTCCTCCCAGCACCTTTCCTACTTCATTTATTCTAAACTTCACTTCTGCATCTATTCTTCCATCCACAGCAACATGTGACCCTAGATATTTAAAACAATCTACCTCCTCAAGCAACTCACCATTCAAAACTATATTCATCCCCCTACCATCTATCAACCTCGTACACTTCATCACTTTACTCTTATTCTCATTTACTTTCAATTTCCTCCTATCACACACCCTTCCAAACTCCTCTACCAACTGTCTCAATCTCTCCTCTGAATCAGTCACCAGTGCAGTATCATCTGCAAACAGCAGCTGCTTCAGATTCCACTCTCCTCCATCAACATTTACCAGACTCAGACCACCTAAAACTCTTGCATTCACCTCCCTTACAACACCATCCATGTAAATATTAAACAACCAAGGCGACATCACACATCCCTGTCGCAGCCCCACTCTCACGGGAAACCAATCACTCACAGCATTTCCCACTCTTACACACGCTCTACTATTTACATAAAAACTTTTCACCCCTTTTAGTAACCTACCATCAAGTCCATACAATCTTAAAACAGTCCACAAAGCCTCCCTATCAATTCTATCATACGCTTTCTCTAAATCCATAAATGCCCAAAACACATCCTTGCCTTTCGCTAAATACTTTTCACACACTTGTCTCACAGCAAACACCTGATCAACGCATCCCCTCCCTCTCCTAAAGCCACACTGCTCATCACTAATCACTCCCTCTGTACCCTCTCTAACTCTCATAATTAACACTCTACCATACACTTTACCTACAACACTCAACAGACTTATACCCCTAAAGCTAGTACATTCATACTTATCACCCTTGCCTTTATACAACGGGACCACACAAGCTTAGTATTTTCTTCTCCCAAGTACTGCATCCTTGGAAACCAACATCATGTCCGGTTTTCCTAATTGAGTTACGGTGATTTTACCATAGTATTCATGTCAAAACACGCACTTATTGTAATCTGCATGTATGTGAGGCTAAGAGTGAGAGGGAAAACCAGGCAAGCGCCACACAGCAGGAGGTGGCTGCAAGACGCGTCAATCGCGTGGTTCGACGCATACCACCAAGCTTTTTTTTATGACACCACCATAAAGACACATGTCCTTATTTACCTACTGACATATTTTCAGTCTCAATATCTTATAGCTGACCTTCAATAACACATATTATGGGTAAAAGTACTGCTACTTTGTCATCGATTGTTGTCTAACAAGAGAAGAAAGATGTTATTCAATTTTTTCATTTAAAATACCACTAATTATCAGCGTCTGAGTATCATTACGGAAAAGTAGATGAATTATGCTACATGGTAAAAAAAACAAGAGCAGAATATCTTCATTGGTTGAAAAGTTACGTCATATTTAAAGTATACAAACTTTAACAGCATTTTTTTCTGTTTTCTTTTTTTGGCGCTTACCTGGTTTTCCCTCTAATGGCCTCATATGTGACAAGGGAAGATAATGTGGCCCGGTGCCTGGTGGCCTCCTTTCATAAGTAGCAGGCTTGGTTTGCATGTTTTTTTAAACAAAAAAGTCTGGAAAATGTCGTTATCAATGCGGAAATAATCAGCACTGACAAGACCCTTGTGCAAGAGTACCTGGCCAGAATGTTAGCTACAATCTCAGACAGGCCTTTAACACTGACCAGATAGGAATATTATTTATTGTAAAACAATCTTCATCAGCAAGGCTGCAAAGGCGGTAACTGGAATGAAACAATCCAAAGACAGGTTTATGGTTTCTGCATGATGCAAATGGATATTGTCACAAAACCCCTTATGTAACAGAGTGCAGATCCTTGGTGTTTGAACTACACAGATAAATCAGTCTTATGTACCATGCAGATGCATAATCAGAAGTCCTGGATGACAATAATCAGTCAGTTTGCATCGGACAGAACTAAATCTTTTCCATAACTTGAATACAAAGTCAAAGTAGCATGAAAATCAACAAGACTTAGTTATGAGGCAGGAATGAGTCTCCTTGGTTACTAGTCAAATCCACCACCCAATCTAACAATATATTATATGGCCATCAGTTAAGCTGAAACAGGTTAGGGATCTTTTCTATCAATCTATTGCCAGATGTCATGCTCCCATAAGGGGTGGCCATTTGTCTTTGAGTTAGTTGTTTTACGGGGAGGGGCACTAACCCTCCGTTAACCCACTTGCTGACATGTAGGGAAAACATACAGTATGGGTTTGTTATATGGTTACCACCCAGCATTGTAAATGGCTTCCTGGCTTACAAGAAACCATTTGGCTTGTCACTCAATGTAAAGCCACCTGATAAGGAAAGAAGAGTAATAAAAAGTGACAGGAAAGATCAGAGAAATTGGAAGGAAGGAGGGCAGACACAGAAAATGAATGATAAAGGTGAAGGAAGAATCAGGCAGCACTACATCAAGTGAGTGGGTGATGGTCACCACCATCTACCACCAAGGGATATTTTTTGCTAGAAAAAAATGTGCCACAGCAAAATTGCTTCAGACTGGCTGCTAAGTAATTCTGCACAACAAACAAAGACCTGTTACAGGGAGAGTTACCTGGCATTGAAAATCTTGTTACTTCTAGAAAATATTTACCATTCATCCTAAACCCCTAAGTCATCCACTCAAACATTCAGCTTGTCTTCATGCCATCCAACACTACACCTTGCCTCCAAATGTAGACTGATTACAAGATGCTTTGCACTTTCATAATTAACCAATTCTTTGCTGGCAATGATAGTGAGGTTCTTATAAGCTGCCAATGAATAAATGGTAAAAAAGTTAGAGTTGGAGGTTATGGAGTGAATGGCGAAAGTCTGACATGAAGACAGCAAGGCAACACCTAACTATTCATGGATCAAGTGTGGCCTGATGTTGCAAAGACTTTTCATTCATTCATTCATTGCCAGACGCCATGTATCCCAAACGGGGTGGCCAACGGCTTAGAGTTAATTGTTTTACAGGGAGGGGCACTAATCCTCCACCAACCCCACTTGACATGTAGGGATGCCAACAGCATCTGGTGTTCCCAGGCGGTCACCCATCCAAGTACTAACCAGACCCAACGTTGCTTACCAAGGATAAAAGGCTGAGAGTTCAATGTATGGGGCAGTTGAGAATGGGCAATATTTGGGGACAAAGTTCACCTAATATTTCACATCTCCTACTTCTCACATTCCTCTATTGGCTAGTATTCCTAAAATGAGAAAATTGGTATGTTTCACTGCCAAAACATTACTTTCTTTGATATGATCTGTCATGAGGAAAGTGATGGACATGGTTTAAGTGTAGACACAGTGGAACAGCAGGTGAATATCTATCCCTGACAGTACATGAGATAAGGCTTTGCTCAGGTCAAACAAGAAGAGCTCAGGGATATGTTAAACTTTCACTTTTAAACTCACTCCCAAAGAAATGGTAAAAATATGACAACCACACAGAAAAGGAATAATGAAGGGCAGTAGAATCACAACCAGCGTTAATGCCATGTCTTTATACGTCAAAAGGTGACAGAATTTCTTACGTTAACAGGTAGGTTGAAAGACTGTGCAATGGACTTAGATAACAACAACCATATAAGTGGCATTTCACCAAACAAATGATGAATTCTACCCTACAGCCATGAAAAGATTGCTATGCACAGTGATGCAGGAAAGTGCATAACAAACAATATATTGGTACAGTATCTGTCACCACCTGGATATGCTGTTGTTGATGCTAGCCCTCAACCACCCCCCCTCTACAACTCAGGGGGTATTCTTGTGAGACTTGTAAGCTCCCTGAAACATCTTTCTCACTACTGCAGTATGTTTCTGTATATGGCACTTTCAAATTCTCTTTTATGTTATTTAGGCAATCTGTGTCACCATCAAGAAATCATAGTTAAAACGTTAGAGAATTTTATGGTGTTTTATGTGAGAAGAAATAACTTAGCAGGAGGTGCTAGGCAGTCTTCTTAACTGATGAAAATACAGACTCTTGTCTCTGCAGCATGCCTTATACAAGCCTGCTGAGGAAGTGATGGATCCTACTGATGAAGATAATGAGTTTGATGTTCACATGTGACATAAAACTCCCCTAACTCAAAGAAGTCACCAACACGTCTCAGATGCCCAAACCATTCCACAAATCCCTTAGTTATGAGAGAGGAGTTTACATACACCTTTTATAAACATATTACTTTATTGATTATTACCATTACTTATCAAACAATACTGCTAAGGTGTGAAAAACTGGTGTCAGAGGGGTGGATATGGGTTATGAAGTGAAAACACTGAAAACTTGCTCATCATACCCTATTTTTCAACATAAGTTATCAACTCTTTTACTTAAAGTTTCAGGCTTTGCTGAGTCTCTTGCTCACGGAACCACTGCAGATATGGGGGTCCTAGTGTACAATGCTTTCTAATTTGCTTGGATTCTCTGTCTAACCCTCATAACTACTCAGTTCATAACCATATCTATCAACAAAAGTGACAATCACATGAATACCGGAGAAAGAAAAACAATGAATCCTTGTTTGGAACTTAAGACTAGATATACAGTACTAAAGTAAAAGCATTACAGTAAGATCTCACTATAACAAACTAAATGGGGACCAAACCATTTCGAAAAACGCGAAATTCTGATAAAAGCGACATCTGGACTTCCCCCTGCTAATCCTGACTTTTTCCAATATTTCAGACATTAGTCCAGATCGCATAAACGTTTTTAAAACTGTTTTGACTACCACTGCAGTACTGTACTGTGTTATAATTTCACTACAGTAATCAGATGGTATAATACATATAATAATACTGTACTGTACACTGATAAACATGTCTTTTATCATATTGCGGTGAACATAGCTGAAATGGTCAGGCAGTTCGGACTGCTTCTGGCTTTATCGGACTTTTTCCGATATGTAGGAATTTTGTCCGGTAGCTCCTCGAGTCCAATAAAAGTGAATTCCGGTCTATTGAAGTCCGTTATATCGAGGTTTCACTGTATTACATTCTGACTGAGACAAAAATACTGGCACCCAATCATAAGTGAATGAATGATGTTAAGTACCATACTGTATACCTACACTCCTATTTGTTGATTTTTAATATAACCCTCACAGAAGTTTCTTAATGTATTCTCAAAAAAAATAACTGTACAGCATATAAAATTCAATTAATTATTTTGCTCTCATTCATTATTAAATTACATTATGAAAGTTTCACATCACAATGATTATAAAAATTTTATGTTCAAGTACAAACTCATGTCAACAAAAAACAGTTCTGGGAACCTACATCATATAAATGGTGCATACAAACAAAGCACTGTAAAGAACACTTCATTAACAGAAAATAAAACTGATGTTTGCTTACAAACCAGTATAATGATTATAAAATAATTTGACAGAATTCTAATAACAAAATCATGGTATGAGTCAAGGTACTGGCCTAAATAAGATCACGCAGTAACCTTTTTTTAAGAAACCATACAAAGAGTTTTGGTGAAATACAAAAAGAACCATCAATAATTGACATTAAATGCTAAATGAATATTCACTACTGGAATTTCCATTATAAAATGAAAATATGGTAACTTGTAAAGGGAACTCGGTTAAGCTTGAGAGTGGAAACAACTATGGCTTGTTATCACCTACTTTACTCAGCACAATCAGGCCTTGTGCAGCTAGTTTTGCATAAGCCAGAGCGTAGGTTCCTGAAGAGGTCTTTGTAAACAGCTGCACTTCTGGAAGCTCTCCTGGTACCTGAATAATATAAATGCATGTTTTCTATATCATGATTCTAATATTCACCATCATCATCTGGACCTCCTTTCCCACCCTAGGGCAGGGTGAGGAGTTGCACATCCAGACAGCCTAAGTTTGCCCAATCCAGTGGGCCACACTTCCATTCACTCATCATTCAAGCCCCCAGAATCCTGGCTCTATCTGATACGCCAAAAACATTCACCACATTCTGTAGCTTCACATAAACGTATCCAACAGGGTCAATCCGGACGCCATCACGTTAAAAAGGGGTGCCAAATCCCTGATCATGCACTTCTCACAACATTCATCCAGCCAGCTTGATCTCTTGTCAGTCCCCTAGCTTCACCGACTTCCATACCTCGCTTCCTCACACACTCATCCACCATATCTTTTCATCTTCTCCTTGGCCTACCTCGTCTCCTTCCTCCTTCAGATTCGCTTTGGTATACCTTTTTCACCACTCTATTGTTATCCATTCTCTCCACATGACCATACCACCTCAGCAAACTCTCTTCAATTCTGGTGTCCACAGACTTCCTCACTCTACATCTTTCACGGATCACATTATTTCATATCCTATCCACTCTCTGTCCTCATGATTTTCATTTAATTACATATAACTCCTTGAATCTGCTGACATCTACTTATTCAGTCACATTACTTCCCGACAGTTTAACTTAACCTGAGAAAGGTTTCCTGTACTGAATGGGTTAATGAGGGCAATATCTAAATACTGTAATATTGTACAATTAAAGATATCTCTCTCAAGTTGAATAAAAGGAACCAAAAGGGGCAAAATAACAAAAAAATATATATCAAAATAGTTTCTTCACAATTTTTGTATGATGATTTATGAAGGTAAGGGAGAAGCTCACTCATATCTTGAGTATAAATGTAGGTTTAAAATATGTATGTGTTTTGTCACCCTGACTAATTAATTTGACCATGTTGTCAAGTACTGTAAAGTGAAAGCAGCAGGTACAGGAGTTAACCTAGACTTATATATAAGATATTATAAGGAAATATTAACTTCTCTGTATGCTAATAATGCAGTTTGGTTTTTGGTGAATGAAAGAAATCTGGAAAAGATGGCTCATAAGTTTGAAGGGCAATACTATCTATCTATTCTATCTATTGCCAGACGCCATAATCCCGTACGAGGTGGCCATTTGACTCTGAGTTATTTGTTTTACAGGGAGGGGCACTAACCATCCACCAACCAACTTGACACATAGGGAGCACATGTGGTTTGGTTATATGGTTACCACCCAGCGTTGTAAATGGTTTCTTGGCTTACAGGAAACCATTTGGCTTGTCACTCAATGTAAAGCCACCTGTAACGGAAAGAAAAGCAATAAGTAGTGACAGGAAAGATGGGAGAAATAGGAAGAGAGGAGAGCAGGCACAGAAAAAGAATGATAAAGGTTAAGGAAGAAGTAGGCAGCACTACATCAAGTGAGTGGATGATAGTCGCCACCACCTACCACATTACACAATACCAAAATTGAAAATGTGTTCAAAAGGAGAGATTATTGTACAGTAGATTTTAGTTTTGTACCCATCATATGAAAGAAAGCAGAATGAAATGAGGAGCACAGATAGGCACTGAAATGTTAAGTTGGGTGACGGCTTTGCACATACAGAAGCTTTGTTATGTAGGTAAAGCAAAATGGACTGTGAGGTTACAGAAGAATAATTTCAGCGACATACAGTAAGTCCTTGGTGTAAATTGCCATTTATCACATTGTTTTTTGCTATTAAGTCCATAGCAGATTATAGAAAAATGCCAAATGAAATATGTTAGAGTATAGATGACCAGCCAATTATTCTCCATTTACATGCTAGTATTAACTGTATGGAAGAAGTGTGATATTTCTGAACACTTCTCTCACTTATAGTGCCTACAAATTGGAGAACCTGGCAGCAACGAACGATGGGAAGGTAGTTGATATGTGAAGAGGACCACACATGGTGGTTGGCTGGTTCACTCACTCTTGCATGAGAGTGAAATATACAGGGTGAATAACAGAAAGCTTTCTAAGGTAAATAATGCATCCCCACCCCTCACCCCTGGAAAATCTACAGGTACTAGAAGGAAGGATGACACATGTCATTATCCCCTTAACCATGGGCCGTCACTTTCGTGACACTCGGGAGCAAGGGATCATACCGAGGGGTGTCACATTTGTGATTCTGTGTTATTTTGAATTTGCCCGGGCTTTCAAGTGGTGGCTTGGATCATCTATCAGTACTACCAGTGTCCAGCTATACTCAGTTCTGCTAATGTCACCTGTACTCCCATCCACTGTTGACAATTTAGCCATTTTTCTCCTGTCCTTGACTCCCCCCCTCCTTACCTCCCCTCCATTAACCTCTCCTCCCACCTGACCAGCAGCGCTGCGCTACACAAATGCTGGACGGATTTTTCCATTCATTCTATCCATTGAAATGTGCCCTTTGTCCTATTCTTATACAAAATAATATATAAAAGAAAGAGAAAAGGTAACTGATACTGCCATACATCTGGAATGGGCTAATTATCACCGAGCAACACCACACATGCACTCGTTTGCTAATTTTCCCTGTTTATTTCCCCTTGAAATATGCCATGACCTGTTCTCATAGTAAAAATATATATAAGAAAGGATGGGGAGAAGCCTAAGTGATATTTACATTCACCTGGAACTACCTAATTTATTATGTATTGTCTAGATTTCCTGCCAATCATTTCATAGCGTATATATTAGCTGCTGTCACCACGCTGACATTTGCAGCCCTTCACTGCCCCTAGGCAACAGCATCCAGTTTACTGTTGTCTTTCAAGGTGAAACCACGTTGGATTCGTGCCTGTCCATTTCTGCCGCTTTTTAGTCCCATGCAAAGTGCCCTGTGACCTCTACCCCTACTAAACCTCATGTGGAAAGGGGTAAAGGGCTAAGTGACTGTTGTGGAATGTGAACTGGCTAATTTATCAATGATAATGATGGACAGTGACTAAGATCCTTCTGGTGACTCTAAAACAGTGCAAGTGGAAATGTAAATAATGTGTAAACTGCAAGTGAAAGCAATGAAAGCAAATATAACTGAACAGTGGAAAATAGTTTTATAAGTTACTGCAAGTGACAGTGCATAACACAGTGTAAATAAAATATGTACATAAGGTAAATAAAATAGAGAATGTAAGTAGAAATGTAAATAAGTAGTAATATAAGAATACGAGTATATATACTAGGAGTAATGAAAAAGAAAGTTTCACTCGAGCATGTATGAATACTGGGAGTTACAAAAGTGAAAGTGACAGATTCGTTCTCCACACTAGTATACAGGACGAGAAATTGAATGCTACGTATTTTACTGAAAGAGAAATTGAATGCCTACAGTGACAATAAACTACTATTACTGAAGGAAATTTATGGATAAAGACTGCAGATATATATAAGTGTTATATAGTAATAGGAATATAAAGTGTGAGTGTTTTTATGAATAATAAACGACAGAATACCAGCGGGGAACGAGCGCAAGTGGGAAACTCGTACGCGTTCGTAATTTTCATTCCTTTCACAGTGTTTTTTTTTGGAGTATGGTTTCCAAACTATTTGAAATTCATAGAATAGTGTTTCTAGTGATAATATAAGGCTGTGGTAATCATATTACAGGGTGTCGGGAAGTGTAAAGTGGAGCGTTTATTACCCAACTTCAGAAGTCTCCACAAGTCCTACGGTACTCGACGAAGGCTCAACAAACATCCCAGGAGATAGCTGAAGGTATGTGCCATTTGCATATAAAATTATAATATTCTCGGACTAATAACTGACTTTTGGAAAATATTTTTACAAAGACTGTTGGAGCACAAATATCCTAGCGGGACACGCAAGGAGCACCAAAACAACCCCACAGTTTAGGGGTTAAAGAAATTTATGGAAACTGCACTGTAAGATAATAATACAGTACAAAAAATTTCTGCAGTGTACAAATATAATACAGAATTTTATGTGGCACTGCCAAATGGATAGAGAGAGAAACATTAAAATGGTATACTGTACATTGCTCATTGAAGGTACACTGGTACAGCACAAAAGAATCCTATGCAAACTAAGAAGAGAATAATGTTGGTAGGGGACAAGCATATGTGGTGCAGAAGTAAAGAACTGAACAGTATTCTGGGAAGAGAGATGGGTGAGGAGAAGCAAAGTAGAAAGTAACACAAATATGAACTGTGCAGAGTACATACAAAGAAGCCTGGATGTGCTTCTGCCACAGGCCAACACTTGCTGGGACAAAAATCTAAAAAGCTGATAGGGATAATAAAAATAGTCTCAAGTAAATCCATCCATTCATCGTCTAGGCATCTAATGTCCTGTATAAGGGTAGAGCGATCAGTTTAGTGTGAGCACTAAACTTCATCCTATCCTTGGACTTGAACCCTTATGGGTTCCATCTATTTACACTTGAACCTTATGGGCCCCATCCAGTTACACCTGAACCCTTGTGGGTCCCGTCCAGTTACACACACTAAGATCATGAATATTGACGTGTCAGTCCTGTGGTAAGCTGGGGTATCCGTCATCTACTAACTTAATGTAGTGCTCTCTCTCTCTCTCTCTCTCTTTCTCTCTCCTCCAGATGACTCTACACTGAGTGACATGCCAATGGGCTTCTTGTATTCCAGGAAACCATTTCGTACACTGGGTGGCAATCAAATAACCGAATGATGCCTGATGGTACAGTGAGTTAAGGCACTCTCATCCAAATGGAGTCTGCATGCATTCCATCTGAGGGGTGGTTAGGGTTTCCTGCTCACCACTCAGGGGCAAGTGAAGCTGATCACCGCTGCCTTCAGTGTCAGGACTGAGTAGCCTAGCCTGGGCCCCTATGCTACTCTTTATATAAGGCAAAATGGGATTGGATGTTGATGATGATGATGATGACAATGATGATGATGATGACTGATGATGATGACTGCTGCTGCTGCTGATGATGACTGATAATGATGACTGATGGATGACGACAATGATGGCAACAATGATGACGACGTAGCTAAGAGGAGCAAAAGACAAAAACTTCTGGTACACATGTTTAGTTTAAAATTCTATAAAACAACAGCACTGAATACTTTTGAAACATACCACATGCTACCTAGCACCTCACTGTGGTGAGGTGTTGTCTGCTGAAGATAAGCATCGGTTCGCTGCACACGATGGCCCTGCATAGGTGGTTGCTTGCCTGTGGCTGACGGGTTTGCTAAGCCAGGCAGACTGGGGTAACTCAATAACAACAACAGCAATGCACATCAAATATGCACCACAGAGATGCTGCTGCATTACCAACTCAGCCTTATGGCATGCTTGCATACAGAAACACAACACTGTGCTTAAAACAATATTAGTCACTACAGCATATGTAGAATAATCTTCACTTGAACTCTATTTCCAACAAAGAATGAAACTGGCAGGATCCTTACACAGAAAAAAAAAAAAAAAAAAAAAAAAAAAAAAAAATACTGTACATAAGTTGGCCTAAACAAATAATCAAGAGGATGCCCAGTGATGCAGATCACAATAATGAGAGAAAACATATACAGTACCAATGTCTTTACACTTGGCAAATAAGTTTTTGAAGGCCTTGACTATGTTTGCACGTGTATGCTCTTTCCAACCTGTTAATGACAAGTAACAGTGACAAAGAAACTTGGATTATTGTACAGAGTCCGTAACTTCTTCGCCGATGAGCAGTTAGCTATAATTTATAAGAGTCATGTGCGCTCTCAGCTTGAATATTGCTCACCCTTGTGGAATGGTTGTGGAGAGGTTGCATTAAGACAACTAGACAAAATTCAGAATAAAGCTGTTAGAATCATTAACAACCCTGCCATTACATATAAACTACCTCCCCTGCAAGTAAGAAGGAATGTTGCCTCCCTTGCATTATTTTACAGATATTTTTTTGGCAAATGCTCAGATGAAGTTGCGTCCATGGTGCCACCTCTCCATGCCTTCCCTCGTGCTACACGGGCATCTGGTAGCGCTCATGACTGGAATGTCACTCAACCATATTGCAGAACTTCTGCCTATCAGAATTCTTTCATTCCCCGAACTGCATCTCTCTGGAACTCGCTTCCCCAGAGTTGTTTTCCTCCAAATTTCAACCTACAGCTGTTCAAGTCTAACTGTTACAGACATTTTATGAACAGAGGACACCATTAATCTGGTGTATGGATTATTTTTTTTCTCCATTTGTTTTTCCTTCCTCCGTTCTGTTATTTAAAAAAAAAAAAAAAAAAAAAAAAATGTAGCTCCAACACCAGCTTGAGCAAGATTTTTAATGACTCAGTAAATCTACTGGCCACATAAATCAAACTTCATTCACCACAACTATGTGCCATGTGTTCAGTCACTCCGGTTCTCAAATATAGTAACAAAGCATATTTTCTTCTAGATCCTATACCTCATCGCATAATTTACGGTGGAATCAGGAGTGAGACATCAACAATGATGATGATGATGATGATGATGATGATGATGATGATGATGACAATTATTTTCTTACCATTACATTATGGTAGTTAATAAGAACAGATAAACCAGGATACTTACAACTATGGATGCAATGAAATGCATTTGACGAGGTCCCATAAGACATGTAATCATTGCCTTCATGGCATCCTCACTCCATCCTGTCTCTTGATTACGTGGAGGTACAACTCTGTGAAGCCGAACACACATAGAGCACACTTCCAACTGCTTCCCGCTAGCAGGACATTCACGCAAGCTGCAACACATAAGACAAGATTGATTCAGCACCTTCAATACAATGATGTATAAAGCATGCAACATCACAAGGCAAGACTGATTTCACATCTTCAATAAAATGACATAAACAGGCTGCAACACCCAAGGTAGGACTGATTTAACGTCTTCAGTAAGCTGACATACAGTTAGTCCTTGTTTCAAGTTGCTTTACTGACGTTATTTCTGCTATCTTATTCACAATAAATTAAAGAAAAATTACCTATTACAATTCCACACTACATATTAAGCTGACATATCATTTTAAAGTACCAAATGGTGCTGGAGAGGTATGCTTAGAGAAACATCCCTCAGCTCCCTCCCTCTCCCCCCAAATGGTGGATGGTGGACTGCAGGAGGGGGGAAACTTCAGCCTCCAGCCCCTAGATTCACATTCAATGAACCTAGGGCTAAAAACAAATACTGTACAACAGTACCAAGGCGATGGAAAAAATTGTCATACATGTATTCAGGAACACAACCCAGATATCTAATGAAGATTTACTGTACTTAATTACTAATAATACCGGTACTTGAAATATTAAACTTAAGAGTGTGCTCTCATACTGAAGGGGCTAATAAAGGCTGTATCTAACTTCTCCACTTCTAAGGTTTGTCTTATACTGGAAAAAAAAAAAAAAAAAATCAAGCAACTGCATGAATAGTGTAAATAATAATGCAGTTACTGCCTCAGATTCATCTGAAATCTGAACCCAGTGGAATGCAGGCTGAAGTTACCCTCATCCTGTGGTCCAAACGGAAAGAATTGAGGGACATTTGTACATGTGGGCAATGAAGCTACCCTGCTGCCTTGGTGCCACTGTGATGGTGTCCCTTTCCAACACCCAGCTTAGGAGAGATCCCTCAAACTGAAAGGGCTAAATTGGTAAAAACCACTACCTTACACTATATGACAAGCCTGCAGCAGATTACAGCAAGTCCTTATATGTTACTTTACATCTACAGTGTTTCTGATTGGTGATATGAATGGTAAAGTAGGGAATGTGAAGGTGGATGGAATAGTTGGTGAGTGGGGTGTGCCTGCTGCGATAGATGAGAATGGCAGTGCGTTAGTGGACATTTGTGCTGGGAGGGGGTTGGTGATAGCCAATACCCTCTTCAGGCATAAAATGATCCACAGGTATACATGGCGAGTGATGAGAAGGGTGGGTGGTGAACTGAATGAAAGGAAGGCAATGATTGATTATGTGTGCGTGGATGAAAGGATGCGAAGATGTGAAATGGATGCAAGAGCTTATAGATGTTCGGGGAGTGGACTTTCTGACCACTACTTGGTGGTGGCCAGAATTAGGATACAAGTAAGATGGAGGAACAGAAGAAGGGAAAGACGAGAGGAAGGAATAGTTGCAAGGAGAGTGGAAAGGTTACAAAAGGATGAGAAAAAGGCTGAGTATAAGAGAGAAGTGGAGGAACAATTGGGCAAATATGAATTGGAGCAGATGGGGGACGTGGAAGGTGTGTGCAGGATATTTACAGAAGAAATATGTGCAGCATGTGATGTGGTGTGTGGGAGGAAGAGAAGACGGAGGGGGGTGCAAGGAACAGCGTGGTGGAATGAAGAGGTGAGACAGGCTGTGGCACAGAAGAAGAAAGCATACAATGAATGGATGAGAAATAGGGGCGTGGAAGAAGTTGAGAGGCGGAAGAGAGAGTTATATGTAGAAAGAAAGAGAGAGGTGAAAAGAATAGTAAGAGAGAGAGTAAGAAGGGAGTGGATGAGGAATTTGGAAGGAATTTGAGTGTAAAGTGGAGGGACTGTAAGAAAATGTTCTGGAAAGAAGTGAAGAGAGTAAGACAGGATGGAAGTGAGGTTAGCAGGGGAGTGAATGATAAAAATGGTAGATTACTAGTGGAGAAGGGAGAAAAAGTGAGCAGATGGAGAGAACACTTTAAGGAATTGTTGAACATAAAGAATGGAAGTAATGCGAGTATAAGTGGCTGGGGAATGGCTGGGAGAAGTAGGGAGGTGAGAAGACAGGAAGAAATCAGTAGGACAGAAGTTGTGGAAGCAATGAAGAAAGTTTAATTGGGGAAAGCCCCAGGAATTGATGGAGTGTGTGGTGAAATGCTGAAGCATGGGGGAGAGATAGTAGTAGAATGGATGTGGAAAATGTGCAGATTGGCCTGGGAGGAAGGTAGAGTCCCGGAGGATTGGAAGTCAGGTATAATTATTCCCTTGTACAAAGGAAAAGGGGAAAAAGAAGTGTGTGGTAATCATAGGGGCATTTGTCTTCTTAGTATCATAGGAAAAGTGTATGGTAGGATACTTATTGACAGAGTTAGAGAAAGAACAGAGGAATTAGTTGGAGAAGAACAGGGAGGCTTTAGGAAGGGAAGAGGTTGTGTAAATCAGATATTAATTCTCAGATCTTTAGTGGAAAAGTTTCTAGAGAAGGGAAAGAAGTTGTATGCGGTTTTCATGGATTTGGAGAAAGCATATGACAGGGTGGATAGACATGGATTGTGGAAAGTATTAAGAATATATGGAGTAGATGAAAAGTTGTTGAATGCTGTGAAGAGTATGTATGATGGTGCTAAGGCTACAGTGCCTGTGGATGGTGAACTAAGTGAATTTTTCTCTTTGAAGGTTGGGTTGAAACAGGGATGTGTCATGTCTCCATGGTTATTCAATCTGTTCATGGATGGTGTAATAAAAGAGGTGCAAGGTAGGGTAGTGGATGTTGGAGTGGCCCTGGTGAGAGAGGATAGTGTTTGGAAACTCCCTGTACTGTTGTTTGTAGATGATACTGTGTTGTTGAGTGAAGACAAAGGGGAGCTGCAAGGCTTGGTGGATGAGTTTGGGAGAGTGTGCAAGAAACGGAATCTAAAGGTGAATGTAGGGAAGAGTAAAGTGATGGTCTTTGAGAGAGGTGAACTCAATGAATGTACAGCGAGGTTGGATGGTGAGGAATTGGAAAATGTGAGTACGTTTAAGTACTTGGGTAGTGTGATGAGTAAGGATGGAGGTTTGGAGGGTGAAGTGCTTGAAAGGGTACAGAAGGGAAGAAAGGTTGCTGGTTCTTTGAAAGCAGTGATAAGAAACTGGGAAGTGAGCATGGAAGTGAAAAAGTTACTACATGACAGTATTGTGATACCAACTCTAACGTATGGAAGTGACGCTTGGACATTGTTGGAAGGACACAAGTCAAGAGTGAGAGCAGTGGAAATGAGTTATTTAAAAGGAGCTTGTGGAATCACATGGAGAGACAGGCTGACGAATGAGGATATAAAGGAGCGTTGTGGTGTGGATGTGGATGTGATAGGAAGTGTTATGAGGAACACACTGAGGTGGTTTTGCCATGTGGAGAGGATGGAGGGTGAAAGACTGACGAAGAGAGTGTATGTGAGTGAGGTGGAGGGGGGAAGAGGGAGGGGGAGGCCGAGGATGAGATGGAGGGATGGGGTGGAGAGGTATATCAGAGAGGGGTGTGTGAGTTGGGAGCAGGGCAGTGAAATGGCGGGGGACAGGACGACTTGGAGGCGATTTGTTTGTGGCCACCCCAAACGGGACTGAGGTGTCTGGCAATAGAATAGAATAGAATAAAACATCTACAGTAAATTACAAAAAATATTGCCTATTAGAGTTTCACTGCTAATGATAAAAGTTGATTTATCAATACCTACAATTTACAATACTAGTTGTGTTAAAAAAGTTGTGCTATTTTGAAGCACATCCTTGACATACTGTATTATAAGAATCTTCTTTATGTTACACTACAGTATACAATCAAATTTGCAAAAGATTAGTCTACCCTCAATACCCCATGATGGAGAAAAACATATAACTGGCATTGTATCAGTTTTTAGGAGTGTCACCAGATTAGTCTACAGTATGCTCACTAAATGGGAAAAAATAAAATTAGTATTTGATTTGGGGGATATCAACAACTTAGTCTACTCACTATTCCTACAGATGCAAAGATTATGCTGGTATCAGATGAAACAGGTTAAATATGCAAGAACCACTGCCATACACTAAATGATTAATCTTCCATGGAAGTAGTGTATTCTTATTGTCACTAAAGGAGCAAAGATTAAGTTGGTACCTGTTTCTACGGATTTCCTCTACTTATACAGCACTGTCCTTAAGAGAAGAAAGATTGATTGCTTATACAGTACTGTCCCTAAGGGAAGAAAGATTAAGTTAGTACAATTTTCTAGCTATTTCCTCTACTTATGCTATCCCTAAAGGAGCAAAGATTAAGTTGGTACAAGTTTCTATGGATTTCTCTACTTATACTGCCCTATAGGAACAAAGAAAAAGTTGGTACCAGTTTCTAGGGATTTCCTCCAAGTTGCCAAAGTCGACATACTGGACGGTGGCGTGGGTGGGAGTCAGCTTCAGCACTTGCACTCTATACCAACGCCCGTTGATGAATTTCCCCAAGTACAATTTTCCTTGTTACAACAAATCCAATGTTAACATACTTTTCACACATATTTACCTGTTATACTTTCATTTCTTTCTAGTTTCTTCTTTTTTTTTTTTTTTTTTTTTTTTTTTAGTCTATAAATGTTATATGCCACTGGTGTACCAACCAAGTTACCAAGATTCAATTCCCTTCTATGGTATTATCATAAGGAGACTGCACTATCATCACTTTGGTATGTGAAGCCATCAGATACTGAGTGACTCAAAGTCTGATCTTTCATGGGGGTGTTATGAAGCCAGGCTTAATTTACAGTGTACAGGAAGACTGAAGAGAATGTTGAAAAGAGTCTGAATATTTCTTGTTTTGTAGAATGAATGATGTTTGGGAGTGGTATTGACCTGAATGCAGTGACAAAACCATCCAAAGGTATGCCTGACCATACGTGGTCTGTTCAGAAAATATCCAACCTTAGGCTCTTAAAAAATAAATAGTGAACTTGTTGAGCTGGGACACTAATCCCCCACAAAGCAGGCCTCTTCTGACTTGACACATGTAGCCCAGCATTCTCATCAAATTACTTTATGAAGTGTCAGGGTCTGATACTGGTCATCTCTGGTCCCAACATCTGAGTGATCAGGCACTTGCCTGTAAGCAGCATTATGTGAGCAATAATCCCAGCTGTCCCTAGCATTTAAACTCTCATGGACACATCCAGAAGGAATGCCTTAACCCACTAGACCACCAGGCATCTATCTGGTTATATTGTTACCACCTAACATTGTCAGTGGTTTCCAGGACAACAAGAAACTACAGTATATGATTTGTCATTAATTGAACAATTGTCTGAAGCTATGGTGAATGTTCCCACCCGTCATGATATGAATCAGTAATTTCCAAAAATACGCTGTATTGCTCTGTATAGATTAAAAACTTGAACATATATGCTAATCAATTATGGTGTCCTTTTGCTGCAGATGTAAGAAAAAATTCAAAATCTTTTTATGTAGCTACATCTTAAAAACATAAACAAGTTTAACATCATAATTTTCTGAATAAGTCTGCATTGTATGAGTAAGATCATAATTCCTGTAAATGTAAAAGTGTAAATAAGTGTCAAGCAATAGTGAATTCCTTATGAATACCTGGAACTTTTGAAAAACAAAAAACAGATTTTTAATATCTATATTATTATTATTACTATTATTATCATTACTATTAAAGCATTCATTATTAGCTCTAAGATCTACATTAACAGTAAAAACATGAGAGAGAGAGAGAGAGAGAGAGAGAGAGAGAGAGAGAGAGAGAGAGAGAGAGAGAGAATGTGGGAAGGAGGGGAGGGGGGATTGCTTACAAGGTGCCATCAACTAGATAAGACAACAGGAGGCATGCAAATTTTCTTTCATTCCTTCTTCTTACTCTTTGGATGTATCCAGAGAAGAATAAGAATGACAAGAAAAAGGGAAAGAAGCAACCAAAGGAGGGAAGGAATGACAAGAAAGAAGTAAAAAGCAGGAGGGGACACCAACTGACAGATGGGAGATTGTGCAGGACCAGTGAACTTGAGGCAACAAAAGTCAGTGTTTGCGTGTTATCATAACGGTCATATCAGGACAGGAGGGACAGAGTGAGAGCCGTTTTGGCAGTGGTAGTACGTAATTATCTATCTATCTATCTAGCTGTTGCCAGATGCCTTAATCTCATAAGGGGTGACCACAAACAAATCGCCTACATGTCGTCCTGTCCTCTACCATTTGGCTGCCCTCCCTTCAACTCACACCCCCTCTCTCATATACTGTACCTCCATTCCATCCTTCCATCTCATCCCTGGCCTCAACCTTCCTCCCCAATCACACACACTCTTTTAGTCAGTCTCTCATCTCTATCCTCTCCATATGTCATTTTTGTCAGTATTTGTTCTTATAAAGCTCTGTAATGTTTCTGTTGTAGGTCTGTTTTACCTTAGAAGAGTTGGTTGTATCTCTAGAAAGTATACCAGCGAGCAACTTGGAGTCATAAAAGGTTTACAGGGGGAAGGTGGGGGGTTAGGCCCAAGATCTGGTTAACACATTAACTAATTTTACATAACAGGTTAAGGGGGCTGAGTTATGGAGATTCCACATACGTAAGAAGGCAACTGAATGCACAGGCATCATAAATGGTGGGGATGCCTGACTCTATCTACAGCAAGATGCCTTAATCCCAGAGGAACTGGTCACAAACAAATTATTTCAACTATTCCGCCTTTGCACAAATCTGTTTCACGCGTTGATAACAAATTCTTTCCATTACAATAATAATAAATAATGATAATACTAATACTATATACAAATAATAATAATCATAACAATCAATCCATCCATCCAAACCAAACTGCTTTACTCACAGAGTAGGTGGGCACGTGAAATGTTTTTACGTCACCCTGTCCACTGACACAAGGCTGCCCTCACACCAACTCATATCCCCTTCTCATATACCTCTCCATCCCATCCCATCATATCAACCTCAGTCTCTTCTTCCCCCCTCCTCCTTCCACAGCACATATACAGTCTTCTAGTTAGTCTCTCATTCTCCCCTCTCCAGTCGAACAGAGCAGTGCACCCGAGGTGGATGGCAAGCTGGTGACAGGGAGAGCTGGAGCTCCCATTTCACCAGCTCTTAGGACTTGATCCTGACCATCTCCATTTACTGAACATTTTCAGTGCTTTCATTTACACACAGAGTAGGCCAGCATACTCTCTTAACCCCTTAACCGTGGGGCGTCACTTTCGTGACGCTTGGGAGCTAGGGATCATACTGCGGGGCGTCACTTTCGTGATTCTGTGTTATGTTGAATTCGCCCGAGCTTTCAAGTGGTGGCTTGTATCATCTATCAGTACTGCCAATGTCCAACACTAGTCAGCACTCCTAATCTCATCTGTGCTCCCATCCATTGTTGACAATTTAGCCATTTCTTCCCATTCTTAACTCCCTTCCCTACCTCCCCTCCATTACCCTCTCCTCTCGCCTGCCTGGCTGCACTGCGCTAAGTAAATCTTCCCCGGAATTTTCCACTGATTTCATCCATTGAAATAAGCCCTATGCCCTATTCTTATACAAAATAATATATACAAAAAAGAAATAAGGTAAGTGATAGTGCCATACACCTGGAATTGGCTAATTATCACCTGACAACACCTCACGTGCACTCGTTCGCTAATTTTCCCTGTTTATTTCCCCTTGAAATATGCCGTATAATCTATTATTGTAATAAAAATATATATAAGAAAGGAAGGGAGAAGCCTAAGTGATATTTACATTCACCTGGAAATATCTAATTTATTATGTATTGTCAAGATTTCCTGCCAATCATTTCATAGTGTATATATTAGCAGCTGTCACCAAGCCGACATTGGCAGCCTTTCACTGCCCCTAGGCCACCAAAGCATTCAGTTTACTGTGGTCTTTCAAGGTGAAACCACGTCAGATTCGCGCCTGTCCAATTCTGCCACTTTTTAGCCCCATGCAAAGGGCCCTGTGACCTCTATCGCTACTAAATCTCGTGTGAAAAGGGGTAAAGGGCTACTGCTGTGGAAAGTGAACTGGCTAAAAGAAGTGAGTTTTACGTCAGGTACCCCTTTTTTGGATAAGGGCTACGACGTTGCCCCTGGGTAGAGGACTTTGGTTTGGAGCGTGTAGCATTTTATGACCGGATGCCCTTCCCGATGTCTACCAATGACCCTTGGGTGGATTCGATCCTCCGACCCTTCGGTCAGAGTGGAGCGCTCTAACCCACTGAGCCACGGCTGCTACCAATGAAAATGATGGACAGTGACTACGATCTTTCTGGTGACTAAAACAGTGCAAGTGGAAATATAAATAATGTGTAAACAGCAAGTGAAAGCAATGAATGTAAATATAAGTGAACGGTGGAAAATAGTTTTATAAGTTACTGCAAGTGACAGTGCATAACACTGTAAATAAAATAGAAATGTAAATAATGTAAATAAAATAGAGAAAGTAAATAGAAATGTAAATGAGTAGTAATATAAGAATACAAGTATATATACTAGGAGTAATGAAAGTGAAAGTTTCACTCTAGCATGTATGAATACTATGAGTTACGAAAGTGAAAGCGAAAGTGACAAATTCGCTCTCAACGCTAGTATACAGGACGAGAAAGTGAATGCTACATACAGTAACCCCTCCAATATCCGGATCAATAGAGCCATCGGTAGGTTCGGATATTGGTTTCGTCTGGATATTGGGCCCCAGCTTATGGACTTGTACTTATGGACCCTAACTCAGAGAAACACCTATGCAACTCCCTCCGGACATGCATAGCACCTATTTAACACCCAAATCACACCAATAAGGCACATAAATGACTGAAATAAATGCAAAAGAAACATAAAATGTGGGTTTAGAAGTATGTTCATACATTAATAAACATTCTGGTACTTATGGACTCTAACCGAACCTAACTCTGAAAAACATATTCCTATTGCACATGCATGAGGTAAGTATAGTATGGAAAGAAGTACAGTATGACACATTCTGGTAAGTATAGTATGGAAAAAAGTACAATATGAAACATTCTGGTAAATATAGTATGGAAAATAGTACAACATGAAACATTCTGGCTACTTACAGCAAGTCCCTGGCCACCTCGATGAATAACCGCCTCCTCTCGGACTCTGACAGTAAGAACGATTTCCTGAAGCACTTGCACTACACTCTTCCTGAAGTCTTGCACTGAACTTAGTCACTAACACACAGAAGTCCGTTCTTTTCACAGTGTTCACTTTAGTCCAAATAATGTTCCATTTACTTTAAGTGTTGCACATTAACTTTTCCCAAGTTTTTTTAAGTTTCCAAAGCCAAAACAAAGAAGGTTAGTTACGTTAAATTTCTTTTCTACTGAGTCTTTTCTCCCAACTTGAAAACCTTAACACAACACACCGTTTTTTTCACTGCACAACACTCAAAATTCCCGTGTGGTTTAGTGGAGAAGTTCTTGCTGTTTATTCACTGTCAGAGTCCGAGAGTATCACTGGCAGGCGACCAAGGGGTGCATCGGTGGGTCGTGGTGATGGCGTACCGACTACAGAAGACTCTGAAGATAGCCGCAAACTCACATCGAGCGGTGACTCCACTGTAGCTGATGTGCTGGGCTGTGGCTCGGAGCATGAGGGCCTGTCTTGGGGAGGCAACGGAGTGGAACCAGGGCTTGGCACAGTGGGGGTCACGGGCCTGAAAAAACTGTCAATCGTTGACTGACGCAAGGACCGACGATTCTGGCGATTGATGATGCGCTGCCGGAAAGCACGCACTTCCTCCACAAGTCCCAAGGGCCCCATCTCCCTGTCACAGTCCGGGTGTTCCAGGTAGTCTAGGACGAACTCTAGATGTTCCCGGAGTGCGCTCAGCTTGGGGATGGCTGGAGTAGTGTCCTGCTGAGAGGAGTCCGCATCATCATCGCCTTCGTCGTCGGAATCTTCAAGTTCGGGACTGACACCAGCAACCGAAGACGCGATCTCGATATCAGACAACGTCTGATACCCAGGATCGCCCTCGTCGTCGTCCAACCACTCACGAACATCGTCCACATCAACATCGTCGCCGTGCGTACGTAGCCGTGCATGGAAGTCATCCACGTCAAACCCTAGGAAATCGTACTCCACATCTGTTCCGAGAAGCAGACGAGACCAACCATTTTCAAGAGTTTTCACAGGGACTTCCTTCCATGCACTAGCCCAGTTGTACAGCGCAGACTTGATGTTGTAGCGGCGAAGGTTTTCCAAAGTCCGCTTGCCTCGAGTGTCACGTCCTTCCCTGCGATCGTCCTCGTCCTCGAGGACAACCATCACCTCGTCCAGGAACTTCCGACGGTACAGGCGCTTTGTTGCCACGATCACTCCTTGGTCCATTGGTTGAATGAGAGCAGTCGTATTAGGTGGCAGAAACATGCACCTAATACGGCCATTTTCAGCAACCAAGTCCTTGTCGCACGGGTGGGCAGGTGCATTGTCGAGGAGAAGGAGAGCCTTTACCTGGTCGCGAGGAATTCCCAGTGTCTTCGTCTGGTACTGGATGACCTCCTTGACGAAGTGACGGTGAAACCAGTCTTTGAAAATCACAGCTGTGAACCATGCTTTCAAAGAATGGTACCATACGACAGGAAGGACATCCATCACCCCACGAAGGCACCGAGGCTGCTTTGCAAGGCCAACAATAACGGGCTTAAGCCGGTGCATGCCGTTAGCATTGGCACAACACAAAGCAGATATCCGTTCCTTAGAAAGCTTGCGGCCAGGTTCACGCTTCTCCGTCTCATCGGCTAGAGTGTTCGTTGGCACTGAGCGATAGAATAGGCCAGTTTCGTCAGCGTTATAGACTTGACCGAGAGTGAGGCCCTCCCTGTCGATCAAGCCTTTCACCTTGTGCCGAAACTCGTCCACTCCATCCTCGTTAGCGTCCAATGCTTCGCCATGTGCTTTACGGTTAGTAAGGCCATGTCGTAACTTGAACGCGAAGAGCCAACCCTCGGATGCCTTGAAGTCAAGGGCGTCGTGAAGCCTTGCAAACTTCTCAGCAGCAGCCTTCAGCTCCGTTCCACGTACCATCACACCAGCTGCACGTTGCTGTCGATACCAAATCAACGTGGAGCGGTCGATCTCTGCATACTTGGGGGTAAACATAACCTTCCTCTCCACGTTGCGTTTGCTTCTCGACGAGAAGTCAGCCGTGTACTGCATGAGCTTGTCTCGGGAACGCTTGATATCGAACAAAGTCGACCGGGCCAGGTTGAACTCGCGGAGAATGCGTGAAGAAGACCAACCCGCATCAACCTTCTCCAATATCTCCCGTTTCTTCTCCAGAGTCAACACCACTCTCTTCCTTTTCTCAGGAGGCGGGGCCATCATCACACACACTAAGAGTAGGGCAGAGAGCAGCGGGAGGCCTTGCAGCAAGTACGGCACCACCACAAAAGCGAGCACGTGGGCAGCCATGGCGAACAGCGTAGGTCTAGTCGCGGTGAGAGACAGGCGGGAAGTGGGGAGGATGCAGCGGCGCTCTATCGGACGTCGGAGGAATGACGAACCAAAACAATGCTCTCACGCGGCGCGCGCGGCAAGTTCAAATTACGGACGGCAAAAAATCGATTTTTTTTTTTAATTTTTTTGGATTTTCGGACCATTTTGGGAATGTTTGATCCCAGGACGATAAGGTTCAGTTAGTGGGGATGTTCGGTTATTGGGTGCCCGGATATTAGAGTGATTACTGTATTTTACTGAAAGAGAAACTGAATGCCTACAAAGACAATAAACTATTATTACTGAAGGAAACTTATGAATAAAGACTGCAGATATATATAAGTGTTATATAGTAATAGAAATATAAAGTATGAGTGTTTTTATGAATAATAAATGACAGAATACCAGCAGTGAACGAGCGCAAGTGGGAAGCTGGCACGTGCTCGTAATTTTCATTGCTTTCTCAGCGTTTTTTTTTTTTAAGTATGGATTCCACACTATTTGAAAAATAGAACAGTGTTTCTAGTGATAATATCAGACTGTGGTAATCATATTACGGGGTGTCGGGAAGTGTAAAGTGGAGACTTCGTTACCCAACTTCAGAAGTCTCCACAAGTCCTACGGTACTCAATGAAGGCCCAACAAACATCCCAGGAGAAAGCTAAATGTATTTGCCATAATCATATGTAATTATAATATTCTAGGACTAATAACTGATTTTTGGCAAATATTTTTACAAAGTCTGTTGGAGCGCGAATACCCGCGTGGGACATGCAAGAAGCACCAAAACAACCCCGCGGTTTAGGGGTTAATACCTCTACCTCTAACTATCTACACCACACTATATGCACATAAGGTATCACACCTTCTATTTCTACTCCCTTTAGCAATGGCCGCTGCATCATTACTAGCAAATAAGGTGGTATCTCGGACTGCCATCACCAGCAGAGTAGGACTGGTGGCACAGCGTCCTCCCAATCACCATCAAGTGACTGTACCGGCAGCAACTGATGCAAATTCCATTCATGCATGTCAGTGGACAAGTGCAGGTGTGGCCTTATTCTTCACCAGCATCCGTGATCTCAGTACCAATATGAATTCAGTTCATTTCTTCCTACAGTCCATATTCCCTCTGGCCCTGTTCCTCAAAGAACCACAAATCTCTCCCTCTACTGAAATACCCCCATTTTGTTTTCCTGGTTATCATCTCACAAACTTCCGTAACAAGAGTGGCATCTGTTGTTATATCAAATCGGAATACGCAGTTGACACTGTTTTAAACTTCACTTCAACTAATATTGAGTACTCACTATACACTAAATTATCAATATTACCAAATATATCTATGCAGTCTATCACTCCCCCAGTGCTTCTTCAGTACCCAGTGTATGTGACTCCATATCCACACAGCTGAGTAACCTTGACCTTGCCCTTAGCACCGAAATTACCAATTAGGGTGATTTTAACGTACATAATGTTGAATGTTATTTCATTCTGTCAGGACTGATGACGCTGGTCTTGAGTGCAAGCTGTTTGCAGAATTGTTTAATCTCACGCAGTTGGTAAAGCAATCAACCAGAATACCTGATAATCCTGACCATAATGCCCATCTCTTGGATCTATTCCTGACAAATAATCCAAATCAATACAGGATAGAAGCATGGTCACCACTTGGATCCTCTGACCACAATCTCATCAAAGCCTCATTAGCCAGCCCCCCCAAACCTCCCCGTTCTGAACCTGTCAGTGTGACCCGATAGCACTTTGACAGGGCAAACTGGGATGGATTTAGAAATGATCTTGCCGACATTCCATGGCAATTTTTCTTCTCTAGTGATGTCAATTCTACCCAGTCCCACCTTAATGACTTAATACTAGCTGGTATGGATTTATTCATACCAATGTACTGTATGCTCTGCGATCCAGACTTTTATGTGGTCAAAAAGGGCAAAAATCAAGTTACTGGTGATGACCATTGCGTGCTGGAACAGTTGGGAACTCAGATTGACGGAGACTTTCTCCCAATAGCGGCCTCTTCGGTTGCGTTTATTACTTTCAAGTGGTCAAGTTAAGAGTGGTGGCATGCCAAAATGACGGGGTCAGTCTCCAACTTGGCCAACTCAAGCCCGACCTTCGTAATTTCCCCCAAATGTTTCTAAGGTTACACATTAACAAACTACTAGGTAAGCTCTATACCACCAGTTCTCAAGGGTTATACAAACAATAAAGTTTGAGTGGGAGGATATGTGTATTAACAAGACCAAAAAAATGAGTAGAAATACAGTAGTCCCTCCAATATCCGATGTAACAGAGCCAACGGCATGTCTGGATAGTGATCCCGTCCGGATATTGGGCCCCAGCCTTCTGGACTTGTACTTATGGACCCTAACTCAGAAAAACAACTATACAACTCCCTCTGGACATGCATAGCACCTATTTAAGACCCAAATCACACCAATAAGGGACATAAAAGACTGAAATAAATGCAAAAGAACCATAAAATGAGGTTTTTGAGGTAGTGTGCAGTGAGGTTGGATGGTGAGGATATGGAGAATGTGAGTGCATTCAAGTACTTGGGTAGTGTGATGAGTAAGGATGGAACTTTGGGGGATGAAGTACGTGAAAGGGTACAGCAGGGAAGGAAGGTTGTTGGTACACTGAAAGCAGTGATGAGAAATAGGGAGGTGAGTATGGAAGTTAAGAAGTCACTGCATGATGGTATTGTGATCCCTACCCTGACGTATGAAAGCGAGGCATGGACCTTGAAAGAGGGGAACAAGTCAAGAGTGAGAGCAGTGGAAATGAGTTACTTGAGAGGAGCATGTGGAGTGACGTGGAGGGACAGGTTGACGAATGAAGAAGTGAAGGAACGTTGTGGGGTAGATGTGGATGTGGTTGAGAAGATTAGGAGAAATACACTGAGGTGGTTTGGACATGTGGAGAGAATGGAGAATGAAAGACTGACTAAGAGGGTGTATGTAGGTGAGGTGGAGGGAGGGAGAGGGAGGGGTAGACTGAGGATGAGGTGGAGGGATGGAGTTGAGAGATATATGAGGGAGGGGGGGGTGAGTTGGGGGGAGGGTAGTCAAATGGTGGGTGACAGAGTGACTTGGAGGCGTTTTGTCTGCGGCCACCCTTCGCGGGATTAGAGCGTCGGGCTATAGATAGATAGATAGATACAACATTCTGGGTACTTACAACAAGTCCCTGGCTCCTGGACTGGTAGTTATGGACCCTAACCTAGCCTAACTCAGAAAAACACCTCCCTACTGCACATGCATAGAACCTAAGACACTATTCACACCAATAAGGGACATAAAAGAGTGAAATGAGGTGTTAGAGGTAAGTATGGAAAAAACATTACAGTACAATATGACACATTCTGGGTACTTACAGCAAGTCCCTAGCCATCTCGATGAAAATCCGCCTCCTCTCAGACTCTGACAGTAAGAAGGAGTTCCTGAAGCACTTGCAGTACACTGTTCATGAAGTCTTGCACAGAACTTAGTCATTTGACTCAGAATTCCATTCTCTTAACACTGCGCACTCTTGTCTTACTTGCGCTCCATTGTACCTTAATGAAATAAGTGTTGCACTCTGCACTTTAAGTCTTTCCACTCTTAAAACCATTTTCTAAACAAAACACACTCAAGTTAATTTACGTTACATTTACAGTCCATTAAATTTTTGTCTTTTCACTCAGAACTCTAATTCCTTAACACTATGCACTGTTTTTTTCACTGCACAACACTGTAAATTCCCATGTGGTCTAGTGGAGAAGTTCTTGGCGTCTAATCACTGTCAGAGTCTGAGAGTAGCACATGCAGGTGACCTAGGGGTGCGTTGCTGGGTCGTGGTGATGGCGTACCCACTGCAGACGACTCTGAAGAGAGGCGTAAACTCACGTCGTGTGGTGACTCCACCGTGCCTGATGTGCTGGGCTGTGGCTCGGAGCATGAGGGCCTGTCTTGGGGAGGCAATGGAGTGGAGCCAGGGCTGGGCACAGCGGGGTTCACAGGCCTGAAAAAGCTGTCAATCGTTGATTGACACAAGGAACGACGATTTTGACGATTAATGATGCGCTGCCCGAAAGCGTGCACCTCCTCCACACATCCCAAGGGCCCCATCTCCCTGTCGCAGTCTGGGTGCTCCAGGTAGTCCAGAATGAACTCTAGGTGTTCCTGGAGTGCATTCAGCTTGGGAATAGCTGGAGTAGTGTCACGCTGAGAGGAGTCCGCATCATCGTCGCCGTCCTCATCGGAATCTTCAAGCTGGGTACTGACACGTGCAACTGAAGATGCGATCTCGATATCAGACATGGTATGATACCAAGGATCGCCCTCGTCGTCATCCAACCACTCACGCACTTTGTCCACATCAACATCAATGCCAAGCGCAAGTAGACGTGCATGGAAGTCATCCACGTCAAAACCTAGGAAATCGTGCTCCACATCCGTTCCGAGAAGCAGATGAGACCAACCATTTTCTAGAGTCTTGACAGGGATTTCCTTCCATGCACTGGCCCAGTGGTAGATGGCAGACTTGATGATGTAGCGACGAATGTTTTCTAAAGTCCGCTGGCCTCGCGTGTCCCGTCCCTCCCTGCGCTCGTCCTCGTCCTTGAAGACAACCATCACCTTGTCCAGGAACTTCCGCCAGTACAGCCTCTTCGTTCCCACGATCACTCCTTGGTCCATTGGTTGGATGAGAGCAGTAGTATTAAGTGGCAGAAACATACACCTAATGCGCCCATTCTCAGCCACCAACTCTTTGTTGCACGGGTGGGCAAGTGCATTGTCGAGGAGAAGGAGAGCCTTTACCTGGTCGCGTGGGATTCCCAGTTTCTCCGTCTGGTAATGGATGACCTCCTTGACGAAATGGCGGTGGAACCAGTCTTTGAAGATCTGGGCTGTGAACCATGCCTTCAAGGAATGGTACCAGACGATAGGAAGGACATCCATCACCCCACGAAGACACCGAGGCTGCTTTGCATGGCCAACAACAATGGGCTTGAGCCAGTGCATGCTGTTAGCATTGGCACAACACAAAGCAAAGATCTGTTGCTTGCAGAGCTTGCGGCCAGGTACACGCTTCTCCGTCTCCTCAGCTAGAGTGTTCGTAGGCAAAGAGCGATAGAATAAGCCAGTTTCGTCAGCGTTGTAGACTTGACCGAGAGTTAGGCCCTCCCTGTCGATTAAGCCCATCATCTTATGCCGAAACTCGTCAACTCCATCCTCGTTGGCGTCCAAAGCTTCGCCATAAGACTTACGGTTGGTAAGGCCATGTCGTAACTTGAACGTGAAGAGCCAACCTTCGGATGCCTTGAAGTCTAGGGCGTCGTGAAGCCTTGCGAACTTCTCAGCAGCAGCCTTCAGCTCCGTGTCAAGCACCATCACACCAGCAGCACGTTGCTGTCGATACCAAATCAACGTAAAGCAGTCGACTTCTGCATACTTGGGAGTATACATCACCTTCCTCTCCACGTTGCGTTTGCTTTTCGACAAGAAGACAGCCGTGTACTGCATGAGTTTGTCGCGGGATCTCTTGATATCAAACAAAGTAGACAGGGCCAGGTTGAATTCACAGAGGATACATGAGGTAGACCATCCCGCATCCACCTTGTCCAATATCTCCCTCTTCTTCTCCAGAGTCAAAACCACTCTCTTCCTCTTCTCAGGCAGCGGGGCCATCATCACACACACGAAGGAGAGGCACGAGAGCAGCAGGAGAGCCTGCAGCAGGTAAGGCACCACCACAAAAGCGAGCACGTGGGCGGCCATGACGACGAGCATGCATACACAACAAGAGACGGGCGGTAAGTGGGGAGGATGCAGGGGCGCTCTAGTGGATGTCGGCAGAACAATGCACCAAAACACAGCTCGCCCGCGCCAACTTCAAATTAAGGGCGGGAAAAAGTCGGATTTTTTCCCGAGTTTTTTGCCGTTTTTGGCCCATTTTGGGAATATCGATCCCGGGACGAAAATGTCCGGTTATTGGGGATGTCCGGAAAATGGGCGTCCGGATATTGGAGGGATTACTTCCCATCTACTAGCCTTACAGATTAAACCTGAATCTGTTGGCATGTTGTTCAAAAAAATATATGGTCCTAATATCAAATTCCACAAAACTTAGCTCCTTTGTCCCAGGTTCAGTCCATTGTGGCTCCCTTTAACCGTCCCTCAGAGCTCATAGTTCAGTGGTCCAATCTTCTCATATTCTTGATCTTGACTTCTACACTGGGACCTTGACCTTGACTCACTCATTGGGACTGACCTCCACACTTTGATCCGCTCACTATCCGACTCAAGGAATACAGGGGAGATGAGCGGGAACACAGACTCGCTTCTCCAATGAGGCCAATGGATTAACCTCGTGTGATCAAACACAACATTTCAGAATTCCTTGGAGTGGGGTGGGTGGGGGGGGGGGGTGATGACTACAGTACCGACCACCCGTCACATTTCAAAGCCGGTGAGTGAGTCAGCATCTCATGGTATGCGTGGTGGGAAAAAAAAAAAGGGGGGGGGGGGATGACGGCTTACGCAATTTAAAATTTTCATTATTATAGACTCGTGATAGACTCAATGTGATGCCTTTCCCCTTACAATCGATTACCCCCAAAAATGACATTTCCTAATTACGAGATTTACTCTCCAACAATCTCTCGCTATACACTTGCATCGAAAAAAACAGTGAAAATCATCATGCTTCACACCACTTGGCACATGCGTACGTTATGCTGGCTTATGTGACCATAGGCACATATTCCTTCTCACATGAGTTTTTATATTATAAAGAGACTTACTGCTAGTAAATTACAGTAGAAAAAAAATGATTTAGCAACTAAGTAACTTAATCTACATTCTGATCACGTTCGCAAGGAAACAGCCATGCCCTGGCCACACCCTCTCACTAAACCGAACTTTTGGTCATATAAAATGAACCAGATACAACTCTTTATCACTTCCGGGCACCACACCAAGTCAACAGTTCACTAAAAGACTGAACTCTCCAAAATGGTTTGATAGAAACTGCCAGAGCAATGGCCTAAAAGTCATTAAAATATAACTCTTACTTAAAAAACATCTGAATCACTCTGTCAATTTAAAATTGCTAGAAACCATGCCAATGCTGTAATAAAATCTCACTAAATCACATTTTCTTCCAAATCAACCATCAAAAATATTTAACAACCCTAATGACAACAGAATATTCTAGTCAACTCTCAATTCTTTCAATAATAACTTTAACAAGCCATCATCCATTCCCCCACTAAAATCTTCAGATGGCAACATTACAAATGACCTGTGTGGGAAAGCAAATATCTTTGCCAGTACATGTGCCAGAAATTCTACCACTGAGGAAATCAGCCAGAATGTTCCAGTACTAGAACTTGACTCTCCCGAAACTGTTCCTCTTAAAATACAGCAAGATGTGTAAACTCCATCCTAGACAATTTACCAACCAATAGAGCTCCAGGCACAGATGGAATTCCTCCAATTGTTTTGAAAAAGTGTTCCCCAGAATTTGCCTCTGTTCTAGCTAAATTATTCAGATTATGCATACATACTTCTTCATTCCCTACTTCATGGAAATAAGCTAATATCCACCCAATTCCAAAGAAATCTCCTCTGACCCTTCTGATTACAGACCAATGGCTGTCATATCTTCTCTTGGTAAAGTAAAGTATAAGTACATAGTTAAACATCTTGAATCCAACAACTTCCCATGCAGATGATATAACACTCACATGTACACACCAAAACACAAACACAGCTGCACACATCCTCCAACCTTACCACAACACACTACACAAATGATTCACCACAAACAGGCTCAAAATAGCCCCAGCCAAATCTACAGTGACCCTTCTCACAAACTGGACAGCAGAACACAGTCACATTCCATACCTCTCCATAAACAACACTCCCCTACCACACACACACGCACATCCATAATCCTTGGTGTAACATACATCTGTGTCTTTTAAACAACACATCACAAACATTAAAAATAAAATAACACCAAGACTCAATGCCCTGAGGTCACTTGCCCACACAACATTTGGACACAACAAAGAAATCACCACCACCACAGTATACAAACAATATATACGTTCAGTGATGAATTATGGAAGCCCTGCTTGGGCTCCTAAACTCACTGAAACACACTACAACACTCTACAGACCATACAGAACAAGGCCCTAAATATAATCACAGGCTGCACAGCTACTACACCCACAGACCACCTACATCAAGAAACCAGAGTCCTCAAAGTCCAGGATCATCTAGACATGAAAAGCACCCAAATTCTCACTACAGCCTCCACAAACCCACAACATCCATTACACTACATGACAACACATCCACACACACCAAGGAACATCAAAACAACACCCAGCACATGATATCATACACAAATACTGTCATCTCTTCCCCCTCGCCTGCCTCAGACCAGCTTCCAGAAGCATATCCATACTCATATCACTCGACCAAAGTATGGTAATAGTCCAGGGAATGGTATGTGGGGCCGGACTTTTGCGATTCCTGGACTGGTTTCCCCCCTTTTTAGTCCGGAAAATCGAGGGTCGAGTGTATTATTTTTCGTGAAATGAACTTAAAACAACATCCATACATCCATCTATGGATGGACAGATGTTTTAAGTTCACTTCACGAAATATAATACTTATATCTATATATTGATACATATTTATTATACTTTAATAGAGATGAACATTGTCTCAAATTACTGTACAAAAGGACTCGGACTCAGTGTTGCCAATTTTGTGGTTTTCCTGCTAAATCTTGAGATTTTAAAACCAATCTAGCAGGAAGTTTTTTATTTCTTATTTTTACTCTATATCTAGCGGTTTTTAAAGTCCTGTCTGGCAGGTTTTTTGGCTGATTTTTCCTAATCTGACATATTTTTAACATTTTTAAAACCAGTCTAGCGGACTGATAGAATTTCCACTTGGCAACACTGATTGGACTTCATAAACAGAGTGTTAAGATGGCGTTGTGATAAAGACGTAACTTTTTGTAAGGATTGGGTTGTTCATTTGTTTTCTTGTCTTGTACCCTTCTTTTACATAAAAATAAAGAAGCCAAAGACATCTACAGTACTGAACAGAATTCTGAAAGGTGGACTTCATAAAGATGTTGTAAAGATGTTAAGATGGTATCATGGAACAGGTAACTTTTTGTTAGGAAGGGGTGCTTGTTGTTTTCTTGTCTTGTACCCTTCATTTACATAAAAATAAATACCAAATAGAGGTATACAGTACTGAATTGAGATTCTGAAAGGTGAGCGAGTATTTGAGTGAAAACTACTCATACCAAGCAACTTTTCTGTAGTCTTGGTTGAGACATACTTTTTTTCTCAGAACTGCCCTTCCAGAATTAGGGTGCGTCTTTCACACTGCAGAGTCTAATATGCCACAAAATACGGTACTCCTTCACTTCCTCATCTGACTATCTTCTCTTCAAATAACTTCACACGATCCTCTCAACTAATTTCCACTGGTCTCACTCATGACAGAAGCAGGAAGAAGAAGAAGAAGACAGAGGAGGAGGAGGAGGAGGAGGAACAACAACAACAACATCAACAATAATACCAGAAATAATAATAATAATAATAACAACCCATCAATCCATCCATCATCCAATTCTACGTTGCCCCATGAGAAGCGTAGAAGCCTGGGGCTAGGCAATTTGGTCGTGACATTTAAGATGAGGGTGACCAGCCTCACTCATCCCTGAGTGGCATTACATGAGCAATAACCCCAACCATCCCTTGGATATAAACCTTCACCAGTTCAATCCGATTGGAGTGCTGTAATTACCCACTAAACCACCAAGTGCCAAAATTTGGTTATATGGTTATCACCCAGTGTAGCAAATGGTTTCCTGGTGTACAGGAAACCATTAGGCTTGTCACTCAGTATAGAGTCACCCATAGGCAGAAGGAAGAGGAAAGAATGAAAGACAGAAAGACAAAAGAGAGAATGTAAAGTCACCTGTAAGCAGAAGAACGAGGAAAGAATGAAGTAAAGAAAGACAGAAGAGGAAGGAAGAAATGGAGAGAGAAGAGGAAAGAGCAGACACCCGAGAGCAGCACTACATCGAGTGAGTGGATGGTGAGCGCCCCCACCTACCACAAATAATAACAATAAAAATAATAATAATAATAATAATAATGCAGTGATTAACTAAAAGTTTTATATAAAATTTCTACTGAATAGTGTAAAATTTTATGTTTTCACACAAAAACACATACAGATACACATACCTATTTTCAGGTGACTGGCCAATGGAAAGCTGTTTATGTTAGTGTTCACATAATCAATGAACTTTTGGTATCGTTTATCGTGTGATGCAAGTGCTTCTTGGTAGGAAGACACAGGCAAGGCATTTGACACGACTGGAGCCACATAAACACATCCTGGGTCCTTGATTCCTGTTACTTTCACAGCAAACATCTCTGTGGGGTCCTTTGGCAGCAGTGGTGGCAAAATAGTTGGCAGAGAGGTTATCTGATCACAGTCTTCGTATATAGACTCCACCTCTTCAACAACCTATTGTGTGCATAAAAAAGGGAATCTTCATCAAGATGCCAGACCACATTCTTCATACAAGGATTCTACCTGTTATATATACTTTCCAGAGGTTAGGTACAGGAGGGGGCAAAAAATAAAAATCATGCTGCTTGATCACATTCTTTGTAACATGATTCAGTGTACTCAACAACCTATTGTATTAGGCAGAGACAAAAAATAAATAAAATCTTCATCAGTTTCCAGGGCACATTCTTCATGTAAGTGTTCAAACTCAACAACCTAAAATGTTATGGAAAAAAAAAAAAATCAATATAATCTCCCTAACCCTTTCCTTGATATAAATATGGTAAGTCCTCATTATGTTACCTTTTTTCCTACATTCTTTTTAACAGCAAGTCTATGGACATTTATGAAAAAATAGCCTATTAAGTTTCCTTTCCTACCTACAAAGCTGATTTGCCAGTTTTTCTCAATTTACAGTACAAATTCATTTGTACAGAATAAGGTTTGGCATTCTGAAATGCATTTCTTGACTTATAAGGAGGATTACTGTATCTGTAATGTGGGTGAAAAAACAGAAACAGAAAAGGAAAGCACAAACAGTAATACAACTATCAACTGAAAGACCAGTGGGCCTTACATCCATTCAGTCAGGCATCTGAAATTATTGGCTCCACTTCATATGCATTAAACCCCCCTAAAATCAACATCATCATCATCTAAATGTCCATATGATATGCTTACTGGATAACTCAACATATTTTTTCATATAGCCTTTCCATTGGGTTTCCTTCTTTTCCTTTCCTCTGCCTCCTCACTTGTCCTCTTAAGCTATCCTTTCTACTCCCACTGTAGATAACTGGATTTAAGGGCATGGCCATGAGGGGGCTGGGACACTGAGGCAAGGGGCACCCTTGAGAATCAGGTCATGTGAAATTTTTAAAACTAGCAAAATGTAACAATGGAATACAATAAAAAAGAAAAAAAAAATCATCAAAACAGTTGATTCATGAATAATACTCCAAATCCTCCTCTTCTTCATCATCATCATCCAATCCCAGTTTGTCCCATATAAATCGGAGCATTGGGGCCAAAACATTACTTTAAAAAAAAAAAAAAAAAAAAAAAAAAAAAAAAAAAAGTAGTATGAGTTACATTGGGTGGGAAAGCAGTGACACAGGCAACTCTACAGCAATTTTTTGGAAATAATTCTGGCTACCACCGGTCTAGTTTATTCAGTTATGGGAGGCACCTTGACCCCATATCAATCAGATCAGATTTTCTGTCTGAAATGCTAATACTACATGTCAGATCCCCTTAGTATGTGCCTGATAATTATCAGACAACTGCCCAATAGTTTATGGACAGTCTGTTCATACTGTATCATTTATAGAGGCTTCAGCATGCTTCCATGCATCAGTCTTTTCACCTAATGGCAGTTCTCCACATTGCTTGATCTCTTGCAGCCTCTCTATTCAGCCTCTTCTCCCTCATCCTAGGTCTTTTTCAGTCTGCCTCTCGCAATCCCATTCCAGACGTTCACACTTCTCACCTTCCACACCCAACTGTCATCCTCTATCCTCTCCACATGTACAAACCATCTCAATCTACCCCTAATCACAACATGAATACATCCAATCGCATCAATGGTCTCAAATTTTCAATCATAAACCAAGCCCCCACCCCCCAGGCCTTGCTTTCAAGAATACAAAGCACATCCAACTAATCACTGTCATTTCTATATCTCTGAGTCTAAGAATATCCTGTTGCTTTACTGCCCAGGTCTCACTACTATACAGTATTACACTCCTAACACATGCCGCATACAATATTTCCCTTAGCACAAAGTGAGCTCCCTCTCAATGCCAGAAGAGGCAACAGCTCCCTGAACATCCTCCAACCATTACTTACCCTAGCCACAGAACTAGCTCCCACCCCACCTCCAGCATGTAACATGTCCCTCAAATAACAAAACTCTTCCACACACTCCAAAGACACACCAGCAAGATCAATCCTTTCATGCAGGACAATCTCTATGCTCTCCCCAACACACCGTACACATGAAATCAGCATTACCTCGCATTCTACCTTTATCACTACATCTCTTATCTGCACAAGATGGAGTTACTTCCCACACCCTTGTGGCAAACTACATGTGGCGACACTCCCTCTGCTTTTACAGTACTGCCACCAGCCTAGATACCATCATTTTTGTTTTATCCACATTTCCTCTCAAACCCTTATGCTGCCATACCATCTTTCTACTTCCTAAATCTTTCCTCCACCTCCCTTTCATTCTCAGAAATAAACATTAAATCATAGGCATACAACATCTCCCTCGGAAGTCCATTTCTGATGTCATGTGAGAGGGCTTTAAACACCATGATAAACAATAAGGGGCTCAAGACTGAGCACTGAAGCACCACAACATTCACAGAAAATTCATCACTCAAATCTCCATTCAACCTCAACACAGCCATAGCCACTTTAACCAACCACTCACCAATCCCAAGCTTTCTTATTGCCCACTTCACTATCTCCCTAGGGACTCAGTCGAAAGCTTTCTCCAAATCAATAAAATATATCCCCCACCCCCCAAAAAGGGAGATAGAGCATTGCAGCATGGCTATTTCAGCCTGTACACAACTGGGTGACATCTGCTTGAACC
Organism: Coenobita brevimanus; assembly: GCF_032717465.1. Lineage (NCBI taxonomy): Eukaryota > Metazoa > Arthropoda > Malacostraca > Decapoda > Coenobitidae > Coenobita > Coenobita brevimanus. The sequence continues at coordinate 7,316,305 of NC_137015.1, forward strand.
TGTGACAACAATAACAACAACAATAATTCAGGAATAAGTTTTCAGTCAGATGATAGCAGGAACTTGGGAAAGAAGAAAGTGAAGATGTGAACCAAGGATAAGGGGGACATGACCTGAAAATGGCTAGAGTCTCTGGTCTTGAATATGGCCTTTTTATAAATGGTAACTTGAAATATGCAGACTTAACCCCTATGACAATTTTGTGGTCTGAACTTTATGATGACCTAGCTTTACAGGGCCCAAGGTAAGTAGGAGACCCAGTTCCAAGGACTACATACATGTACTGTACTTTTAGGAGGGCCAAGGGTTCCCAGTTCAGTATATTCCAACATGATTACAGGAATTATGTTCGATATTACATCACACACACTGGGGAACAGAGACCTTAAATTTACACCATCACATTATACAAGCATCCTTAATTACCACTCATTATAATGCCAACACCCATAATCTGCCACATGCTACTCACCACATCAACAGACTGCTGTTCCTCTGTCACGTGCATGAAGGTGGGGGCCCAGCAGCACACCTTCATTTTCTCCACAAGCAACTTTGCCACATCCAAATTGATATCAGAAATTTCCAGTCGTACCTGCCCCAGGAGTAAAAATAAACATAACGTTCACAACTTCACTTGAAAGACATATATGCCATTATAGTTAATCATACACAGATAAGAAACTTAATTGTTTCTTGTCAAAGAAAGGTAAAGTTAAGAAAAATTTTTGCTGAACATATCACAATGCACAAAAACCAATTCATACCTCCTGAATGTCATTAAAAAATAAATAAATAAATAAAAATAAATAAAATGAATTATAAATAATAACACCATCCATCTATCCATCATCCAATCTTATGTTGCCCCATAAGAAGCGCAGGAGCCTGGGGCTAAGCAAGTTGGTCCTGACATTTAAGATGACAGTGACCAGCCTCATGCATCCATGAGTGGCAATACATGAACAATAAATGCCAATCACCCAATGGATATAAACCTACACAAGCTCATTCCGATTGGAGCACCTTAATTGCCCGCTAAACCACCAGGCACCATAAATTGGTTATATGGTTACCAAGCAGCGTGGAAAATGGTTTCCTGGTGTACAGGAAATCATTTGACTTGTCACTCATTGTAGAGTCATCCACAGACAGAAGGAAGAGGAAAGAAAGAAGGAAAGGAGGACATGAGAGGAATTAAGGAACAAGGGAAGGAAGAGAGGAAAGGGCTGCCACACAAGAGCAGCACTATATCGAGTGAGTGGAAGGTGAGCACCCCCACCTACCACTAATAAAAATAATAATCCACTTACTCAATGTAGTGCTGCTTTGGGTGTCTGCCCTTTCCTCTCTTCCATCCTTCCTCTTCTGTCTTTCTTACCCTCATTCTTTCTTCTTCCTTCTGCCTATGGGTGACTCTACACTGAAGTGACAAGCCAAGTGGTTTCCTGGACACCAAGAAACCATTTACTAGGCTGGGTGGTAACCACATAACCAAAGTATGGTACCTGGTGGTTTAGTGGGTAATTAAGGTGCTCCAACCAGATTGAACGTGGGTAGGTTTATATCCAAGGGGTGGTTGGAGTTTATTGCTCAAATAATGCCACTCAGAGATGAGTGAGGCTGGTCACCCTCATCTTAAATGTCAGGACCAATTTGCCTTGCCCCAGGGCTCCTACGCTCCTCATGAGGAAACATTGGATTGAATGATGAATGGATGGATGGAATAATAATAATGCAGTAAAAGTCCTCTGATCTGAATGGCAGGGGACCAAGGCTGTTTTGGATTACAGGTATACCCCAATTTAATGATGCAATTAGTTAGGCAAAAACCCATCATTAGGCAGGGTATCATATATCGGGGTACTTTTACCATGTTAAGTAATGTGCAGCGTTACCAGCCTTGGGTTTAACCTCCCAACCAAGTCCAAAACCCACCCAAATGAGCCCAAAAGCAAGTTTAATGCCAATCTAAATGGCCTAACGGCTGTAAAGGATGTTTACCTAAGCCTAACATCTGTAAATACAGTAACTCACTAAAACCAACAAATAAAATCTGAAAATCGTCACATATAAGTCTGGAAAAAATCAAACTTAGTAAACTGTACCCCAAAATGACAATGTTCACCCTACCTATTGCTAAAACACATTAATCTAAGTCTAAAAACTGTTTATAAATCAACCTAAACACACAATTTTAGTCTAAAATATCATCAAAACTGGTAAAAAAAAAAAAAAAACATTGTTAAACCATGGTTTGAACACCGTTAGGTGGGGTATGGTGGTATTTCTACCCCCACTGTTAAGCCGGGGGTAACGCATATAGGGGTATCGTATATCAGGGTATTACTGTATTAGTTTTTGCAGACTATTGGGAGGGACCTTTGAAAACATTAGAAATATGTATATAATCATTAAATAAACACTTATAATGATATGGGTTATTGTTTTAGACACCAGAAATGCACAGAAGTGTATCTGAATAGTTGCTGGCAGGTACATTCAAGTCCAAGGACACGTCCAAGCCAGATAAATCCTTAAAAAAAAAAAAGCCAGAAATTTCGAAAAATTTCGCCTAGAAAAATTTGAAGTGTTGGGATATTCGGAGTACTGGTGGTCGGATTGGAGGACTTTTACTGTAATAAAAATAATAAACAATACAAGATATGATACATACTTCTGCAATTACTTGTCATAGAAGAGAATGGCAGTGCGTCAGTGGACATTTGTGCTGGGAGGGGGTTGGTGATAGCCAATACCCTCTCCAGACACAAAATGATCCACATGTATACATGGCGAGTGATGAGAAGGGTGGGTGGTGAACTGAATGAGAGGAAGGCAATGATTGATTATGTGTGTGTGGATGAAAGGATGCGAAAATGTGTAAAGGATGCAAGAGTTTATAGAGGTTGGGGGAGTGGACTTTCTGACCACTACTTAGTGGTGGCCAGAATCAAGGTCCAATTAAAGTGGAGAAATAGAAGAAGGGAAGGACGGGAAGAAGTATTTGTAAGAAGAGTGGAAAGGTTACAAGAGGATGAGAAAAAGGCACAGTATAAGAGAGAAGTGGAGGAACGATTGGGAAAGTATGAACTGGAGCAGATGGGGGACGTGGAAGGTGTGTGCAGGATATTTATAGAAGAAGTATGTGCAGCATGTGATGTGGTGTGTGGGATGAAGAGAAGACGGAGGGGTGTGCAAGGAACAGCGTGGTGGAATCAAGAGGTGAGACAGGCTGTGGCACAAAAGAAGAAAGCATACAATGAATGGATGAGAAATAGGGGCGTGGAAGAAGTTGAGAGGTGGAAGAGAGAGTTATATGTAGAAAGAAAGAGAGAGGTGAAAAGATTAGTAAGAGAGAGTAAGAAGAGAGTGGATGAGCAATTTGGAAGGAACTTGAGTGTAAAGTGGAGGGACTGTAAGAAAATGTTCTGGAAAGAGGTGAAAAGAGTAAGACAGGGTGGATGTGAAGTTAGCAAGGAAGTGAAAGATAAAAATGGTAGATTACTAGTGGAGAAGGAAGAAAAAGTGAGCAGATGGAGAGAACACTTTAAGGAATTGTTGAACATAAAGAAGGGAAGTAATGCAAGTATAAGTGGCTGGGGAATGGCTGGGAGAAGGAGGGAGGTGAGAAGACAGGAAAAAATCAGTAGGATAGAAGTTGTGGAAGCAATGAAGAAAGTTAAATCGGGGAAAGCCCCAGGAAATGATGGAGTGTGTGGTGAAATGCTGAAGTATGGGGGAGAGATAGTAGTAGAATGGATGTGGAAAATGTGCAGATTGGCCTGGGAGGAAGGTAGAGTCCCGGAGGATTGGAAGTCAGGTATAATTATTCCCTTGTACAAAGGAAAAGGGGAAATAGAAGTGTGTGGTAATCATAGGGGCATCTGTCTTCTTAGTATAAAAGGAAAAGTGTATGGTAGCATACTTACTGACAGAGTTAGAGAAAGAACAGAGGAATTAGTTGAAGAACAAAGAGGCTTTAGGAAGGGAAGAGGTTGTGTAGATCAGATATTCATTCTTAGATCTTTAGTAGAAAAGTTTCTAGAGAAGGGAAAGAATTTGTATGCAGCTTTCATGGATTTGGAGAAAGCATATGACAGGGTGGACAGACAAGGATTGTGGAAAGTATTAAGAATATATGGAGTAGATGGGAAGTTGTTGAATGCTGTGAAGAGTATGTATGATGGTGCTAAGGCTGCAGTGGGTGTGGACGGTGAACTGAGTGAATTTTTCTCTTTGAAGGTTGGGTTGAAACAGGAATGTGTCATGTCTCCATGGTTATTCAATCTGTACATGGATGGGGTAATAAAAGAGGTACAAGGTAGGGTAGTGGATGTTGAAGTGGCCCTGGTGAGAGAGGATAGTGTTTGGAAACTCACTGTACTGTTGTTTGCAGATGATACTGCGTTGTTGAGTGAAGACGAAGGGGAGCTGCAAGGCTTGGTGGATGAGTTTGGGAGTGTGTGTAAGAAACGGAATCTAAAGGTGAATGTAGGGAAGAGTAAAGTGATGATCTTTGAGAGAGGTGAAGTCAGTGAATGTACAGCGAGATTGGATGGTGAGGAATTGGAAAATGTGAGTACGTTTAAGTACTTGGGTAGTGTGATGAGTAAGGATGGAGGTTTGGACAGTGAAGTGCTTGAAAGGGTACAGCAGGGAAGAAAGGTTGCTCGTTCCTTGAAAGCAGTGATAAGAAGCAGGGAAGTGAGCATGGAAGTGAAAAAGTTACTACATGACAGTATTGTGATACCAACTCTACCATATGGTAGTGAAGCTTGGTGGTTGCTGGAAGGACAAGTCAAGAGTGAGAGCAGTGGAAATGAGTTATTTAAGAGGAGCCTGTGGAGTCACATGGAGAGACAGGCTGACAAATAAGGATATAAAGGAGCATTGTGGTGTGGATGTGGATGTGATAGGAAGCGTTAGGAGGAATACACTGAGGTGGTTTGGCCATGTGGAGAGGATGGAGGGCGAAAGACTGACGAAGAGAGTGTATGTGAGTGAGGTGGAGGGGGGAAGAGGGAGGGGGAGGCCGAGGATGAGATGGAGGGATGGGGTGGAGAGGTATATGAGAGAGGGGTGTGTGAGTTGGGAGAGGGGCAGTGAAAAGGCAGGGGACAGAGCGACGTGGAGGCGATTTGTTTGTGGCCACCCTGAACGGGATTGAGGCGTCTGGCAATAGATACATAGATAGGTACCTTCCTCATGCTTATTTCTTACTTTCTCCCTATAATATACACTAACTTTTATAATATACACTAACTTCCCACTGTACATCAAGAATGGGCTCTAATCACAACTTTTCCATTCAAATGGTATTGTAAATTGGGGGGCATGAGTAGAGGTGAAGCAATTCAAGGATATTAAGGGATGCAAGGTGGATGCGCATTTGGTAAGAAGAATGAGGAACGGGAAAGGATGATCGAATTTGGAGCGGCAAAGATCGTGATAGTGTCCATCATGTAGTTTAGGAAATGATAGAGAAGGCTGATTACATATGATGCGGGGGTTATAGTACCCAGACGGACTATTTCCTGATCAGGTGGGCTGATATGTGGTTGGTAATAGATGTTAAAATAATACAGAGTGAAAAGTGTGAGCAGCAACACAAATTACTCTTATGTGGCATGGTGCTCAAGGAGTGGGAGACAAAAAAGAAGACCTATGCACCCAGGAGGAAAATATGAAAGTTGAAAACCAAGTAGTAAGGGATGCATTCTATAGCAAGATTAGAGTAGTAGCCAAACAGGGAGATGTAGAAAGAAGTGTCAATGAGCAGTAGAGCTCTCAAGCAGTCTTTCGTGAGTTATTGATTCAGTGTGTGAATAGACAAAGGGCCCTCCAAGACATAACATGGTGGTGGGATGAAGGTGAAGAAGGTGTGGTTAAGGAGAAAAGAAGACTTCTGGAAATGGATAACAAGTGATATGAGAGGAACACTTGCCTGCCAAGCATACAGCCAGAAAGGAACACTTGGCTGCCAAACATACGGCCAGAAAGGAGGCATACAAGGCAAAATCTAAGTCTCATACTTTAACTGGACAACCCAAATAGTGCTGAAAGGAAGAATGTGGTATTTAAGGCGGCAAATCAGATGGACAGTGAAATCAGGAATGTCACAGAAGTGCAGCGTGTGAAAAATGATGAAGGAAAGGTAGTAGTGGATGGTAATGATATTAAAGATGCCTGGAGAAAGCATAATAACTGGTTGCTTGATGAGAAGTCTGACTGGAACTGGGAAGGTTTGGAGTCAGCGAATCCAGTGTTTGCCCCCTTGGCCTTTGACTGATGCTGCTACTGTGAACAGAGTAATAAGAAACATGCAGTTAGGGAAGGTGGCAGCTGTGTCTGGGCTAACTGTTGCAGGCCTCAGGAGACATAGGAGTTGGCTTAGTTACTGAGTTGATAAACTTGATTATACATGAGTGTGATGTCCCAGATGACTGGCTGAAGAGTGTGACTGCAAATGTGTATACGGGGAAGGATCTATCAATCTATCTATCTATCTATTGCCAGACGCCTCAATCCCGTTTGGGGTGGCCACAAACAAATCGCCTCCAAGTCGCCCTGTCCCCCGCCATTTCACTGCCCTACTCCCAACTCACACCCCCCTCTCTCATATACTTCACCCCATCTCTCCATCTCATCCTCGGCCTCCCCCTCCCTCTTCCCCCCTCCACCTCACTCACATACACTCTCTTCGTCAGTCTTTCACCCTCCATCCTCTCCACATGGCCAAACCACCTCAGTGTGTTCCTCATAACGCTTCCTATCACATCCACATCCACACCACAACGCTCCTTTATATCCTCATTCGTCAGCCTGTCTCTCCACGTGACTCCACAGGCTCCTCTTAAATAACTCATTTCCACTGCTCTCACTCTTGACTTGTGTCCTTCCAACAATGTCCAAGCTTCACTTCCATACGTTAGAGTTGGTATCACAATACTGTCATGTAGTAACTTTTTCACTTCCATGCTCACTTCCCTGTTTCTTATCACTGCTTTCAAAGAACCAGCAACCTTTCTTCCCTGCTGTACCCTTTCAAGCACTTCACCCTCCAAACCTCCATCCTTACTCATCACACTACCCAAGTACTTAAACGTACTCACATTTTCCAATTCCTCACCATCCAATCTCGCTGTACATTCACTGACTTCACCTCTCTCAAAGACCATCACTTTACTCTTCCCTACATTCACCTTTAGATTCTGTTTCTTACACACTCTCTCAAACTCATCCACCAAGCCTTACAGCTCCCCTTCATCTTCACTCAACAATACAGTATCATCTGCAAACAACAGTACAGGGAGTTTCCAAACACTATCCTCTCTCACCAGGGCCACTCCAACATCCACTATCCTACCTTGTACCTCTTTTATTACCCCATCCATGTACAAATTGAACAACCAAGGAGACATGACACATCCCTGTTTCAACCCAACTTTCAAAGAGAAAAATTCACTTAGTTCACCATCCACACGCACTGCAGCCTTCACACCATCATACATACTCTTCACAGCATTCAACAACTTCCCATCTACTCCATATATTCTTAACACTTTCCACAATCCTTGTCTATCCACCCTGTCATATGCTTTCTCCAAATCCATGAGAGTCGCATACAACTTCTTTCCCTTCTCTAGAAACTTTTCCACTAAAGATCTAAGAATGAATATCTGATCTACACAACCTCTTCCCTTCCTAAAGCCTCCCTGTTCTTCTCCAACTAATTTCTCTGTTCTTTCTCTAACTCTGTCAATAAGTATCCTACCATACACTTTTCCTATTATACTAAGAAGACAAATGCCCCACACACTTCTTTTTCCCCTTTTCCTTTGTACAAGGGAATAATTATACCTGACTTCCAATCCTCCAGGACTCTACCTTCCTCCCAGGCCAATCTGCACATCTTCCACATCCATTCTACTACTATCTCTCCCCCATGCTTCAGCATTTCACCACACACTCCATCAATTCCTGGGGCTTTCCCCGATTTAACTTTCTTCATTGCTTCCACAACTTCTATCCTACTGATTTCTTCCTGTCTTCTCACCTCCCTCCTTCTCCCAGCCATTCCCCAGCCACTTATACTCGCATTACTTCCATTCTTTATGTTCAACAATTCCTTAAAGTGTTCTCTCCATCTGCTCACTTTTTCTCCCTTCTCCACTAGCAATCTACCATTTTCATCATTCACTCCCCTGCTAACTTCACTTCCACCCTGTCTTACTCTTTTCACCTCTCTCCAGAACATTTTCTTACAGTCCCTCCACTTTACACTCAAATTCCTTCCAAATTCCTCATCCACTCTCTTCTTACTCTCTCTTACTAATCTTTTCACCTCTCTCTTTCTTTCTACATATAACTCTCTCTTCCGCCTGTCAACTTCTTCCACGCCCCTATTTCTCATCCATTCATTGTATGCTTTCTTATTTTGTGCCACAGCCTGTTTCACCTCTTCATTCCACCACGATGTTCCTTGCACTCCCCTCCGTCTTCTCTTCCTTCCACACACCACATCACATGCTGCACATATTTCTTCTGTAAATATAATACACACACCTTCCACATCTCCCATCTGCTCCAATTCATATTTGCCCAATCGTTCCTCCACTTCTCTTTTATACTCTGCCTTTTTCTCATCCTCTTGTAACTTTTCCACTCTCCTTGCAACTACTCCTTCCACTCGTCTTTCCCTTCTTCTATTCCTCCATCTTACTTGAATTCTAATTCTGGCCACCACCAAGTAGTGGTCAGAAAGTCCACTCCCCCAACCTCTATAAACTCTTGCATCCTTTACACATTTTCGCATCCTTTCATCCACACACACATAATCAATCATTGCCTTCCTTTCATTCAGTTCACCACCCACCCTTCTCATCACTCGCCATGTATACCTGTGGATCATTTTATGACTGAAGAGGGTATTGGCTATCACCAACCCCCTCCCACCACAAATGTCCACTAACGCACTCCCATTCTCATCTATCTCAGCAGGCACACCCCACTCACCAACTATTCCATCCACCTTCACATTCCCAACTTTACCATTCATATCACCAATCAAAAACACTCTCTCATTCCTTCCAAACTTTTCCATGCACACTTCTACATTTGTCCAGAACTCTTCTCTCACTCTTCTAGCACGATCTTGCGTTGGCGCATACACACACTCAATCGCCCACATTTGTATTCCAACTTTCAACTTTACCCACACAATCCTTGACCCAACTGATCCATACTGTCTTATGCTCTTCTTCCATCTTTTACTCATAACTATACATACTCCTTCCTTTGCCCTCTCATTCTCACCTACTCCTGCACATATACCCTATCCATACTCCCATTCTCTCACACTTTCTCCTCTCCATTTTGTTTCAGTTATTCCACATACATCCACTTTCACACCCTCAAGCACCTGGATAATCTCTCTCTTTTTCACCTCATCATTTGCTCCCCTTACATTCCAAGTTCCAATTACCATGTCCTTTGTCCGGTCCTTGGTCGTCATCGTTTGGTCAGTCCTTGTCCGGGGCTTATTGTTTGTTTTTTTAGTTAGTTGTTTTCCAGGGAGGGGCACTAACCCTCCGCCAACCCTTTTAGTCGCCTTTTACGACAAGCAGGGATACTGGGGGAGTATTCTTGAAAAAAAAACCCTACCCCCAGGGGTATGAAAACCCCCCCTACCCCCAGGGGTAGGATGATATCCAGAAAGAAGAAATTACGAAAGTCACTCTCATCTTAAATGTCAGGACCAACTTGCCCAGCCCTGGGCTCCTAAGTTCCTCATGGGGCAACTCAGGGCAAGATGAATGAATGAATGAATAAAACTTTGGACCAGATAATAAAGGTAATGGAGAAAGTCCTAGAAGGTTTGATAAAGGAGAGTGAATACTAATGAGGTGCAGTTTGGGTTTATGCTAGGCAAAGGAACCACTGATGCCACAGTTATTGTCCAACACCTTCAGGAAAAATATATAGGGAAGAAAAGGGAGATGTATGCTTTGGTTTTGCAGAAATGGTTAAGACCTTTGACAGGGTCTCTAGGGAGGTGATGAAGTGGACAATGAGAAAGCTTGATATCAAACAGTGGCTAGTTATAGTGGTTTTGGCTATGTTGGTGCTCTCACCCACATGAGTGAATGGAAATTTGAGTGATGGGTTCTCAGTGAATGCTGGCAAGCATCATGGGGCAGTCTTGAGTCCCTTATTGTTTGTCATGGTGCTTGAAGCTCTCTCACTTGACTTCAGAAATGGACCCCCATGGGAGATATTGTATACTGATGATCTGGTGTTGACTGCAGATAATGAAAGCGAGACAGAGGAAAGATTTAGGAGGTGGAAAGATGGAATGGCGGCACCAGGGTTTGAGAGGAAATGCAGATAAAACAAAAGTGACAATATCTATGGCTGGTGGTGGTACTGTAAAAGCAGAGGGAGTATGGCCATGTGCAGTTTGCCACAAGGGTGTGGGAAGTTAACTCATCTTGTGCAGTGTCTGAGATATGTGGGTGTATAAGAGATGTAGTGGTATTAGAATTAGGGTGCAAAACAATGCTGATTTTGTGTGTGCTGTATGTTGGGGACAGCATGTAGAGATTGAGAGGCACAAAAGGATTGCTTTGCTGGAGTCTCTGGAGAGAGTGAAAGAGCTGTGTTATTTGGAGGGCATGTTATGTGCTGGAGGTGGGACAGGCGCTAACTCTGTGGCTAGGGTCAGAAGAGGTGGAAGTTCAGGGAGATGTTGCCTCACCTAATACTGAGAAGGTTTTCCCTCCATGCTTAGGGATCCTTGTATGTGGCATGTGTTAGGAGTCTAATGTCATATGGTAGTAAGACCTTGGCAGAAATGGAAGAGGATATTCGTAGACTAAAACCTGCAGAAATGACAATGATTAGATGGATGTGTAGTGTATCCCTGAATGACAGACCTAGGGGAGCTAGGACTACAATTTAAGTGTTGAGAGGAAGAATGGGATTTGAATGTATTGGTGTTGTGATGTGGAGGGGTACATGTGGACTAAGCTAGTCTGGGCATGTTGAGAGGATGGAAGATGATAACTGGGTATGGATGGTGAGAGGTGTGAACATCAAGGGTAATGTTGCAAGAAGCAGGCCAAAAAAAGACCCTCCTTGAGGTAATAGAGTGTGACCTCTGGGAAAAGGAACTGAACAGGGAGGCTGCCAGAGATAAAGCAATGTGGACAGCTGCTACAAAGTGACAAAGGATGACACAGGCAAGCATCTTGAAGCCTTTTTAAAAGATACAGTACAATACACTTTACATGTAGAGATGGAGGTTTGAGAATTTTTCTGAATTTACTGTGGACCTGATAAAATAATAATAATAAATAATAATAATAATAATAACAGGAGCCATAGTGTAATGAGGATTTACTGTACTGTATATGTGTATTAATATCATACAAAACTAAATTACTCCACTGAACAATGAAAGCATCTAGTCTTAAAGATTACATTAATCACTGTCAGTATACCTGATAGTCTTAACTTTGTAATAATATAGCTTTAAAAAAAGTACGTACTATAGGATTAAAATATGCATGGTAAGTCAAAAAAAAAAGAAAGAAAAAAAATTATCGATCCTTGACCTGAAGTGGCTCCCCAGCAACTGGCTCTTCCAAAACTGTGACATGGCATTCCTTCTCCACCACTGTTTTGTGCAAGAAATCAAGCAGTTTTGTCTCCCAGCATCCATCATCAGTTATCTGAGGGAGACAGAAAGCAGGGTACTGCTCAAAACTGTTCTTATACAAAAATGCAGTAAGGTCTCAGGTTACATCACTCAACTTGCGTCAATCTCAAGGTTACGACAGTCCACTACAAGAATATTTTTAAAAAATAAAATAATGAAGAAATAAATGTAATGCGTGGGTTTTAAAGTGTTGCTGTCTGCCGCAAGATGTCTCTTTCCATGCTATTCTCTTTTCATCTCTCCTTCCTTATTTCCTCTCCTCTCTCACTTAATCCCTGTTGTTTCCCCATTCCTGTTTCCTTCCTTAACCCATGGCATCCGGCATTTATTTCCGTGGCCCCTTCCCCTAGCTGATTTTTTTTTTGGATTTTTTTTTTTCCCATAATATCTCAGCTAATACTTAGCCAAAAATAAAAAACTAAGTGTCATAAAACTCATCAACCCTTTGACTTCAAGCTGATGGCCACAGATTGCCCAGGTAGTGCGTAGAGAGAGAGCCTTTGGAAGTGGGGTAACTTTTCATGTTTTTAGTGGTTGCTTGGCACAAGTAAGGCTTATACTAGCCCTCCACAAAAAAAAAAAAAAATTTCAGAATACTGCAATCAACCACACACACCATTTCCGCGTAGGCTTTGAGAAGTGTGATGTGTGTGTGAGGTGGTGTGAGCAGGAGAGTGCAGTCACTATGGCAACAAAATTGAGTCTGGCTGGCTGATGCCTCACTGGACATAGGGAAAACTTTTTGTGTAGGTCTATCCATGATGGAGGTATGCAGGTAACCAAAGCATGACTGGGATGCATGCAGGAAGGTTGCCAGTGTTTGCCTGTGGTGGTAATTACCCACGAAATATTCAAACAATGCCATGAAATAACAGACCACGTATACATGCCAACCGGATGTTTCCAGGCAGTCATCTATACATGACACCTGGACGTCATGGGTTAACTCCCTCTTCCCTCTATTATCCCACCTCTTGTCCTCATTCTTTTCTTCCCATCCATTTCCTCACTAATCCTTAATCCCTCATCTGTTACTCATTCCCCTTCCCATTTCTCTCTTCTTTCCCCCTCCCTTTATTCCCTTCTTTTTCTAGCTTCCTACACCCATTTATACTTCTCCCCACACATCATGCTTCCTTTCACCACCCCCCCTTCTTTTCTCTGTCCTCCCTTCCCTTCTTCCTTCCCATTTCTTTAATATATTCTCTCCCTTCTCCATTTCTCTCCTCTCCCTCTTTTTTTTCCCTGTCATCTCTTTTTCCTTCACTATGTTTCATTTCCCCTTTTCACTCACTCCTATCTCCCTTCTTCTATTCATCACCTTCTCGTCTCGTCCATCCTGCATTCCCTGTCCCTCATATTTCATATCACCTCTCCATCCCCTAACTCACTCCCTTGAGGTATAGATGTACAATGCACAGTCAGAAATTCAAGTTACATACAAAATCAACTTACTGTATATCGTGTCTTAGGAATGGAACTCTCACATAACCCGGGACCTTACTGTATTAAGTTCCTGTAGTAAAATGATGTAAAAAGACTCAATCTGCACCAACATGATAATCACTGCTATCCAATACCAATTTGCTATGATGGTCAAATCAGTTATACTCAACAAACAACTAAAAAGTTTTCTGAATGGTTAAAACACACTACAGTCCTTCTGACTGAGAGTTCTTTAGGCAAGAACACCAAATAAATAAGACTTTTTGTTATATACATTAAGAAAATCCTGTCAATTAGCCATCTGAAAGGTAGGAAAGGCCAATATACACAATACTGCTGAAATCACGGACATGGAACATACTGGGCTGACGTTATGAAGAACACTCTTATAGCAGAGGACAGGAATATCATTGTATATGAGGTTTCTGCGAAGTTCATGAAGTTTGACAGTCTCCTTGTTTCCATAGTCCACAAATGTTACTTCCACCTCTCCATTCTTCATCATCTGGAAACAAATAAAAGTCCAACTACATTCAACATACAAAAGTGCAACATGAATCATGTTCAATACCTGTGTTTGCCTGAAAATCACAAAAATATTCATGTGCTTGTAGTAGGTGGGGGCACTCACCATCCACTCACTCAATGTAGTGCTGCTCTCGGGTGTCTGCCCTTTCCTCTCCTCCATCCTTTTTTCCTTCCATCTTCTTCTTTCTTTCCTTCAGTCTTTCATCGTCTTTCTGCCTATGGGTGACTTTACACTCCCTCTTCTGTCTTTAATTCCTTCATTCTTTCCTCTTCCTTCTGCCCGTGAGTGACTCTACACTGAGTGACAAGCCAAATGGTTTCCTGTACACCAGGAAACCATTTAGTACGCTGGGTGGTAACCATATAACCAAATTTTGGGGCCTGGTGGTTTAGTGGGTAATTATTATGCTCCAATCGGATTGAGCCGGTGAAGGTTTATATCCAAGGGATGGTTGGGGTTTATTGCTCACGTAATGCCACACAGAAATGAGTGAGGTTGGTCACTCTCATCTTAAATGTCGGGACCAACTGCCTAGCCCCGGGCTCCTACGCTCCTCATGGGGCAATGTAGGATTGGATGATGGATGGGTGGATGGACTCTTAAACATCTTACAAAAAATCAGCATTAAAAAGTGCTTCACATCTAGAGCTTGAGCCTCTTATGTGACCTCTCAGTAGTACTAGTAGTTGTTCCCTAGGCAGTCTGGCCGAACAGCCCCGAGTCCCTTAGGAAGGCCATGGCCGAGATCGGGCTACTCCCAGGTACTCGAGCCCTGTGAGGGGCTGGGGGGGTTTGCGGTGGTTTGGCCCCCATGTTGTCCTCCTCTTCTCTTCGACAGCCTTTGGAGGGTAGACCCACGGCGAAGATGCCACCGCTCCAGGTCCTGACCTCTCAGTGTCCAACAGTGCATGTCGTGATGTCACTACAAATGTGTACCCAAACCCATGATGCAGCTGCATAGTGTTACATTTACTTGATAACAAACTTTGGCTGCTGCATAACAACTTCCTGGCTGGGAGCAAATGGAGGGAACTGAGGTGAAAGATGCCGAGAATGGAAGTGCAGCGATGTTGGCAAAGGCTGCAACAGATGATCTATCCATCCATCCATCATCCAGACCTACTTTGCCCCATGAGGAGTGTAGAAGCCCAAGGCTAGGCAAATTGGTCCTGACATTTAAGATGAGAGTGACCAGCCTCACTCATCCTTGAGTGGCATAACATGAGCAATAAATTCCAACCACCCCTTGGATATAAACCTTCCCCAGTTCAATCCGACTGGAGCACCGTAATTACCCACTAAACCACCAGGTGCCATAGTCTGGTTATATGGTTACCAACCAGCATAGTAAAAGGTTTCCTGGTATACAGGAAACCATTTGGCTTGTCACTCAGTGTAGAGTAAACCATAGGCAGAAAGATGAGGAAAGATTGAAGGAAAGAAAGGCAGAAGAGGGAGTGTAGGCAGAAGGATGAGGAAAGAATGAAGTAAAGAAAGACAGAAGAGGAAGTAAATAAGGAAGAAGGAGGAAAGGGCAGACAACCGAGAGCAGCACTACATTGAGTGGGTGGATAGTGACCTAATATGAGAATTTCCTTTAACCACAAAGTAGTTAATGGAAATTATATTTCATGAGAAATTATCAATCATGAGAGGTGAAACAGTCAGGGGCATCACAAGTTTCCACACTTCTATGAGAATCTACAAATAGAATGGGTAAAAAAAAAAATGCTCATTAACTGTTTTGGTGGTGTGATAGTGTGTGCTGGCACACTAGTCTAGTTACTTTGGAAAATGGTGTGGTTATTATGGTAGGGACATGGTGAGAGAAAGGAGATCTGGGGTTGGAGCTGTGATACAAAATACAGTAAACCCTTAAGTTTTGATGGCTCTTTTTGTGGCTACTGATTTACAGCTTTATAAAAGTTAGGAGCTGATTCATGTTACACTCATGTGGTATTTGTATTAACGTCAAAGTTTTGCTCTTTAATCCTTTCAGGTCTCAAATAGGTTCCAATGTCAGGTTTGAGAGATGCATTTTTTATTTTTTAAGTCAAGGTTAGCAAATAAAGAAAAGAATATCATATTCATGCACAAGGAAGTAATACACATCTGCCTATAAAACATTAGAGCTCTACTCACTATACAAGTGCTGCAAAAATTATGGGAGGTTACGCAGCAAGTGATGTGTGTAGCGTGGTGAGTATTGCAGTCTCGTTGGGTAGGGGATTTCTTGGTGCATAGGCGACATGATTGCAGTGTTTGTTTCCATGTTTTTTCATAAAAAACAGTGCAATAATATATGTACATTAGATAAAGATAGATTTTGGGATGATTTAATACGTGTAGTGGGTGGTATGCGGGATGATGAGATAGAGATTTTGGGAGGGTACTTAAATGGTCATGTAGGTGAAGCAGCACAAGGTTATGAAGGAGTGCATGGGGGATGTGCGTATGGTCTAAGGAATGCAGAAGGGGAAAGGATACTCAAGTTTGGGGAGGCAACGGACATGATTGTGTGCAACACATATTTTAGGAAACGAGACAGTAGGTTAATTACGTATGAGTCTGGGGGAAATAGCAGTCAGATAGATTATTTTCTGGTTAGGAGGGCCGATAGGAGGTTAGTGAGGGATGTTAAAGTTATAGGAAGTGAGGAGTGTGTTCAGCAGCACAAACTGTTGATTTGTGATATGGTGCTTAAAGAACAAGTGATGAAAAAGAGGACTTATGTACCTAGGAGGAAAATACAGAAGCTGAAAAACCAAGTAGTAAGGGATGCCATCTATAGTGAGTTGAGGAGAGTGGTGGCTGAACTGGGAACTGTAGACAGAGGTGTTAATGAACAGTACAGAGCCCTCAAGAACAATTTCTTGAGAGTTACTGATGTAACATGCGGTTGGACAAGAGGACCACCAAGACATAAAGTAACCTGGTGGTGGGATGAGGGTGTAGAAGCTGCAGTTAAGGAGAAAAGAAGGCTTTTCCGGGAATGGAAGAAGGGTGGTAGCAACAAGGAATATTTGGCTGCCAAGCGTAGGGCTAGAAGAGAGGTATACAGGGCAAAGTCTGAGTCACAGAGACTATTACTTGATAACCTAAATCATAGGGAAAGGAAAAATATGATATTTAGGGTGGCAGGTCAGGTGAAGAGGGATAATCGGGATATTATAGGTGAGCAGTGTGTGAAGAATGATGAAGGAAGGGTAGTGGTGAACACTGAGGATATTAAAGATGCATGGAGAGAGCATTATAACAGGTTGTTGAATGAGGAGTTTGACTGGGACAGGGAAGGTCTGGAGCCAGCAGATCCAGTGTCTGGCCCTTGGCCTTTGATTGATGCTGCTAATGTGAGTGAGGCAATAGGCAGGATGAAGGTGAGGAAGGCAGCAGGTGTGTCTGGGCTGACTGCCGAAATGTTGAAGGCCTCAGGCGATATAGGGGTGAGTTTAGTCACTGACCTGATAAATAGGATTATTTATGAGTGTGTTGTCCCAGATGATTGGCTGAAGAGTGTAATTGTAAATGTATATAAAGGGAAGGGTGATGCCCTGGAAAGAGGAAATTATAGAGGTATAAAGCTTTTAGATCAGATAATGAAGGTAATGGAGAGTTTTAGAAGGTATGATTAGAGAAAGAGTGAATATTGATGAGATGCAGTTTGGGTTTATGCCAGGTAGGGAGACCAATGATGCTATATTCATTGTTTGACAGCTTCAGGAAAAATATATTGGTAGGAGAAGGGATCTTTATTTTGTTTTTGTTGATTCCGAAAAGGCCTTTGACAGAGTCCCTAGAAAGGTGGTGAAGTGGGCAATGAGAAAGCTTGGCTTGGAGGAGTGGCTGGTTAGGGTGGTTATGGCTATGTATGTGGGTGCTCACACCCACGTAAGAGTGAATGGAGATTTGAGTGATGAGTTTTCCGTGAATGTTGGTGTGCATCAGGGGTCAGTCTTGAGTCCCATGTTGTTTATCATGGTACTTGAAGCCCTTTCAAGTGACTTTAGAAACGGACTCCCGTGGGAGTTGCTGTATGCTGATGATTTGGTGTTGATTGCAGAGAACGACAGGGAGGCGGAGGAAAGGTTTAGGAAGTGGAGAGATGGTATGGGGCAAAAGGGTTTAAGGGTAAATGCAGATAAAACAAAAGTGATGATATCTAGGGTTGGTGGCGGTACTGTCAAAGATGAGGGAGAGTGGACATGTGCAGTTTGCCACAAGGGCGTGGGAAGTAATTCCATCTTGTGCGGTGTGTGTGATAAATGGGTGCATAAGAGATGTAGTGGTATCAGAGGTAGACTGCGAGATAATGCTGATTTTATGTGTACGGCGTGTCGGGGTGAGCAGGTGGAGATTGTCAGACGTGAAAGGATTGAACTTGCTGGTGAATCTCTTGAGTGTGTGGAAGAGTTTTGTTATTTGGGAGACATGTTGTGTGCTGGAGGTGGGGCTGGAGCTAGCTCTGTGGCTAGGGTGAGAAGTGGTTGGAAAAAGTTCAGGGAGCTCTTGCCTCTCCTGACATTGAGAGGACTCTCCCTACATGCTAAGGGGTCTTTGTATGCAGCATGTGTTAGGAGTGTAATGCTGTATGATAGTGAGACCTGGGCAGTGAGGGAAGAGGATATTCGCCGGCTCAGACGTACAGAAATGACAATGATTATGTGGATGTGCAGTGCGTCCCTGCGTCCAAGGCCTGGAGGGGCTGGGTTTATGATGGAAGAGTTGAGAGGTACGATGGGACTGGAGTGTATTGGTTTTGTGATGAGGAGAGGTAGATTGAGATCGTTTGGACGTGTGGAGAGGATGGGGGATGATAATTGGGTGAGGAAGGTGAGAAGTGTTAATATTGGGGGTGGGGTTATGAGGGGTAAACCGAGAAAGACATGGGACGAGTTCATTAAGTGTGACCTCAGGGTTACGGGACTGAACAGGGAGGCTGCAATGGATCGTGCAGCGTGGAGAGCCGCCATTAGGTGACCAAGGCCGACACATTCAAGCATGTTGGAGCCTTTAAAAACGAAAACGAAAACCTCACGTGATTTGTGAATGATTCTTGAGATGTTTTCTTTACAAAAAACACACTAAACAGTCACAAGATCCATATAAAACTATCGCTTACTTACTAGTTACTACTGAGTAATTTATTTTACTTTGGCCTTATTTTGCTTAGTATTGTCCAAGGCTGTGGGGGTGAGGACATGGGGGTAAGCCTATGAGCTTGCCTTTTGTACCTATGTATGTTTATTTCATTGTTGCTAACTATATCATCCTGTGTACTTACAGGCAGCAGTAGAGACAGTGATCAAATATTTATTATTTCTCAAAATTGACAGTGTTATAAGTATAACCAGGAAATGTAACAAACTCGTAAAATATAAATAAGAAAAATTTAAGGAAACACTAACAATCATTTGTCAATGAAAAAGGCAACACACGCTGCACATGTATATCTGCCTGGTAACAAATAAATGCATTGTACATGTATAAAAGGCTACAGAAACAGCCTTACAAACCTAAAATCATAAATATGTAATTATTTTCCCTCAATCAGACACTCTAACACCCAGGAAATAAATAAATATTGAGACATACAATGCAGAAATCTCTTGCTTGCCTGTGATGTGGCAGCTATCTGCGCAGGTGGGAGGCAGGGGGTGGGGGATTGGAGGGAGAGTGGAGGGTGGAGGATGGGAGGTAGAGGGGTGGGGGATTGCTGGGAGGTAGGAGGGTTGAAGAAGTAGTTGGTGGGGGATTGGAGGAAGAGTGGAGGGTGGAAGGGTGGGAGGTAGAGGGGTGGGGAATTGGTGGAAGGTAGGGGAGGTGGAGGAAGGGGGATGTGAAAGGGAGGAGGGAGGTGAGAGCTATGTATCCTCCAGAGCAGTAAAAATATATTGCAAACAATATTCTTTTGTTACATGAACTGATACCAAAATAGTAAAAAATATTCCCAGATCAACAGTACAATAAAACCAATACATACAACCCAACCCCCCACCATGATTAGCTCTTCACAGACAGTTTAAACTAAAATATTGTAATCTGCGCACGCCTAGTAGAAGCACAGGGGTCTGGTGAGCGGCTCGTATCCTTTTTCATTCACCAGCCTCACGTGACAGTTTTCATTCATGCCTAAATATGCTGCCACAGGAGTGGCTAGGAGACTCCTACCAAGAAAGCCACTATAGTGGCCAGGAGACCTGAAATGGTTAAAACTAATTAAGAAACGAAAATATAAAAGTATACCATGGGTTGCATCATTAATAGCATGTACTGCATCTGCTGTTCACGTGATCAAGGAAGTGGTCTCACGTGGGTCAAGGATGCAAGTAGTGATGCTCAGTCCTAAGCTACCCTGGCAAATCAACATGTGAAGAGAGGCGTTACATATCACACATACTATACAGTAACAATGGAAAAGGGGAAAATGAAGTGTGTGGTAATCACTGGGGCATTTGTCTTCTTAGTGTAACAAGAAAAGTGACAGCGTTAGGAACATCACAGAGGAATTACAGTAGTTGGAGAAGAACACGGAGGTTTTAGGAAGGGAGGAGCTTGTGTTGATCACATATGGATCCTTAGGTCTTTAGTGGAAAGGTTTCTCGAGAAGGGAATGAAGTTGTATGTGGTCTCAATGGACAAAGCATTTGACAGAGTGGACAGACATGGAATGTGGAAAATATTAAGAATATGTGGAGTAAATGGGAAGTTGTTGAATGCCATGATGAGTATGTATGAAGGTGCTTAGGCTGCTGGCCATGTGGATTGTGAACTGAGTGAATTTTTCTATATGTATGTTGGATTGAAACAGGGATGTGTCACATCTCATATTGTACGATCTGTCCAACCAATATATTACCAATATGCCGGGAACTGAACCCGGGACTCTCAGGTGAGAGCCAGGCAGCATACCACTATACCACGACCAGGTAAAAGTTATCTCACATTGTCACAATCTTGTATCCAATGTCCCTCCGCCCCCACTGTGTGCCTGAAGAGGATGAGATTACCCCTGGCACTTGGGCAAGCAGATGCTTTTATTTTATCCCAAGCACTTATGGCATGTCAGAAGGAAGAGAGAAACCTGTACTTTACACAGGAAAAATCATCCAATATATTACTAATATGCAGGGAATCGAACCCGGGACTCTCAGGTGAGAGCCAGGCAGCCTGTTATTTGGGTGCATATTGCTTTGTATTATTTATGAGGGGAGGGAGAGCAGCAAACTGGTTTGGACCTGCTCATCGAGGGGTATGAGAGAGAGAGAGAGGGGGAAGGGGGGAGGGCAGCAAACCGGTTTATACCATCTCAGCTAGGGTACATGGAAGAAAAGAAATACTCCCAGCCCGTCCTAACTTTTCCCCTGATGAATTAAGTGGCCAAAAGGAAGAGTGTTATACTTGATTCACTGGATAATGCTATCACTTAAACAGTCAAGAACTGTGCCTGGGATAATGTTACATTTGCAGTGAAGAGTGTCAGCAGTGTTCAACGAGATAAAATGCGTTAGTGAATCCGGCCCCGGTACTGTATTCACCTGTGGATATTTATAACCGTTTATGGTATATCTACCCGTGGATATTTAAAACCGTGTATGTTAAAAACGAGGGTGTTAAGGGATGACTGTATACAGTAAAAGCTTGATATAACAGAATAATTCAGCCAACCCCTATTCCGTTTTATCAAATATTCCGCTTTTTCGAGCTTCCATTCCAAAACCATAGATGGAACAATATTTTCAGGAAATTTGCGATTTTTCCCATATTTCTTCCCTGAATTGTGACCTGAAGCCTATACACAGTTGCTACTAAATAGCTTCTTTAGATACACACACACACACACACACACACACACACACACACACACACACACACACACAAGGAAAAAAAAAAAAATGCGCTGAGTCAGCTGGGTTTGTTTAGACTACAGCAACACAGGGAAAGTGTACATACTCTGTAAGTACATACTCTGTTCATTTAGTATTACAAAATGGATACATACTTCAGTAAAACAAATTTGGAAAAGAAAAGGGATAAAAGTAAAAAGCAAAATGATGATTTCTACCAAGAACTGGTTGAAGTGGAGACTCACAATAGACTGGCTGAATGTGTACACAAACTAGAAATGGCTTTCAAAAATGAAATTGATGAATAAAGAAGCAAATGCACTTGCAAAAGGAAGAGATAGAAAAACTAGGAAGGGAGACCAATAAGAAAGACACAACCATCAGTGAACTAACAGTGGAATTGAGTACGCTTAGGATAAAAGTGAGTGAAATGGCAAGTACAGTAGTCAATCACGAGAGTGTTATGAAAGAGTTCAAAAATGACACAGAGACAATTAGGCAAGCAAGCACTCTTATGGACCAGAGCAGTGATATTGAGGAGAAGATAACACAGGTGAATGAGGCTGTGCAAAGCTACAAAAATGATGTAGAAACCACATATGCTGAAATGGTGAAAGTAAAGAAAGACTTAGAAACAAGGGTGGATGAAAAAAGCATTAAAAAGGAAGTGAAAAGAATAATCCAAAACAATCCAAAGTTAGTCAGAGATTCAGTAGAGATAAACAAATCAATAGTAATCACTGGTATAGAAGAGGAAGAAGTTAAAAACAAGATCACAAGAGACAAAAAGGAGATGGCAAATGTAATGAACTTACTGAAAGAAGTATCAGAGGAAATCTGTAGTAAAGACATAGAGGAACACAAAAGGTTAGGGAAATAAAAGAAAAGCAAGACAAGACCTCTAAA
Organism: Coenobita brevimanus; assembly: GCF_032717465.1. Classification (NCBI taxonomy): domain Eukaryota; kingdom Metazoa; phylum Arthropoda; class Malacostraca; order Decapoda; family Coenobitidae; genus Coenobita; species Coenobita brevimanus. The sequence continues at coordinate 7,338,752 of NC_137015.1, forward strand.
GGTGACTTTCCAGAGTGTAAACACTGTGGAAGAGATACTAAAAAATGCAAAGAATCTTATGGAAAAAGAGGAGTTCAAAAATGTATGGATAAAAAGATGCCTAACACAAGAGGATCTGGAATTACTGAAAGACAAAAGGGAGGACGCAAAAACAAAAAATGAGGGAAGATCAGAAGAGGAGAAGAAGAAATTTTTTTACAAAGTAATAGGATTGCAGGTACGAAAGTGGTACACAAACAGGATGGAAGAAAAAGGAGGAAGGTAGTAGAACCTTGTCATGACAAGTATATAAACAAGATGATAAAGTTGATGTACTCAAATGTGGATGGAATGGTATCTAAATTACTAGAGATGAATGATTATGGCAGAGAAAATGAACCACAAATAATATGCCTTACTGAAACAAAACTAACACCAAGGATATCCAATGACATACTAAACTTAGAGGAATACAAAATATGGAGAAGAGACAGAAATTTAAAAAAAGGAGGAGGAATTATAATATTAACTAAGAAAAATCTAAAAGTCAAGGAAAAAAAACTAGATATACCATCACAAGTAGAACTGATTGCAGTAGAGATCGACACATCTGAAGGTAAAGTAATTGTAGCCAATTTGTACATGCCACCCAGATCAAACACATGGGAAAGAGACGAATATGAGGACCTGGCAGAGAGTACAATTCAGAGTATAAGATCATTGCTACATAAAATGGAAGAGAAATCGGAAAGAATTGTACTAACTGGGGACTTCAATACAAATATAAATTGGAATACTCTAGATATAAATAGCCAAGAAAGCTGCTGGGACCAAAAGCTCCTGGATCTCGTACAAGAGTTTTTCTTAACGCAACATGTGAGGGAAACCATCAGAAAAAGAGGACTTGATGTACCTTCAGTGCTAGATCTAATATTTACTAGGCAAGAAAATGATATTTACAGTTTAATATATCACCCTCCACTTGGCAAAAGCGATCATGCAGTACTAAATTATAACTTCAGGATAGCATATGACATAGTAAACAGCAATGACAGTTACAAAAAGAGCCTAAACTATAAAAAGGGAAATTATCAAGACCTAAAGAAGTATTTCTTAGAAGTTGATTGGGAAAATGAGCTTAAAGGACAAGATTTAAATGCTGTATATAAAAATTTTTGTGAATTTTATGAAATAGGAGTCCAGAAGTACATCCCACAGCACAAAGAAGCAGATAAGAATATACAGAAATGGTTCAATACAGAATGTAAAAAATCAAAAGAAAGAAGAGATTTGTTGTGGAATAGATACAGAAGACACAATAGTGAAAGGGCGTATAATAATTACAAACAGGCAAGAAAAGACTATACAAGAATAAGGAGGGAAGCCCAAAAACAGTTTGAGGAGGATATAATAAATAAAAGTAGTGATCAACCAAAGCTGTTTTACAGCTATATCAGAAGCAAAACCAAAGTAAAAGATATAATACAATCCATTACGGACGAGGGAATCACTTATACACAAGAGAAAGATATTTGTGAAGCACTAAATAAGAATTTCCAATTAGTTTTTTTAGGGTGTGGAGAGGGTGGGGGCATGGAGTCTCGGACCATCACTTAGTGATGGCCAAGGTAGAGCTGCAAAGAAAGTGGTTGAGGAGGCGAAGGGGAAGACAGGAGGAAGCAGCTCCTGTGAGAAGAGTGGAGAAATTGCAAAATAGTGAGAAGAGGACAGAGTATAAGAGCATAGTGGAAGAAAGATTGGGAAGGTATGAGCTAGAGCAGATGGAAGGGGTGGAAGACGTATGTAAGATATTCACGGAAGAGATAAGAGCAGCGTGTGAGGCGGTTTGCGGAGTGAGGAGGAGATGCAAGGGTGTGCAAGGGACAGCATGGTGGAATGATGAGGTGAAACGAGCTGTGGAACAAAAGAAGAAGGCATATGGTGAATGGTTGGCGAGTAGAGGTAGGGGAGAAGATGAGAGAGAGAAGAGAGAGGTATATGTGAGCAGGAGAAGGGAGGTTAAGAGACTGGTGAAGGAGAGTAAGAAGAAAGTGGATGAAGAGTTTGGGAGGAATCTGAGTGTGAAATGGAGGGAGAGTAAGAAATTGTTTTGGAAGGAGGTAAAGAAAGTAAGGCAGTGTGAAAGGGGAAATAGTAGGGGAGTGAAAGATAGGAATAATAGATTGTTGGTGGAGAAGAGAGAGAAATTGAGGAGATGGAAGGAGCACTTTGAGGATTTGTTGAATGTAGAGAGTGAGAGCAGTGTGAGTATAAGTGGTTGGGGAATGGCTGGGAGAAGAAGAGATGAGAGGAGGGAGGAAGAGATCAGTAGGTCGGAAGTAGTGGAAGCGATGAAGAAGATTAAGCTGGGAAAGGCCCCAGGAATTGATGGAGTGTGTGGTGAAATGCTTAGGTATGGGGGTGAGATTGTTGTGGAGTGGATATGGAAGTTGTGTAGATTGGCTTGGGAAGAGGGAAGGGTTCCAGAGGACTGGAAATCAGGTATAATTGTTCCTCTGTACAAAGGAAAAGGAGAGAGAGAGAAGTATGTGGTAACCATAGAGGTATTTGCCTTCTTAGTGTGACTAGTAAAATATATGGTAGAATACTCATTGATAGGGTTAGGCATATGACAGAGGAGCTAGTTGGAGAAGAACAAGGGGGATTTAGGAAGGGAAAAGGGTGTGTAGATCAGATATTTGTTCTAAGATGTTTAGTGGAGAAGTATCTAGAGAAGAGAAGGAAAGTGTACGCTGCCTTCATGGACTTGGAGAAAGCTTATGACAGAATAGATAGGAAAGGTATGTGGAAGGTATTAAGAATATATGGAGTGGAGGGGAAATTGTTGAGTGCTGTGAAGAGTATGTACGAGGGAGCTAGGGCTACGGTGCGAGTGGATGGTGAGCTGAGTGAGTTCTTTGATCTCAGTGTGGGACTGAAACAGGGGTGTGTAATGTCTCCATGGCTGTTAATATATACATGGATGGGGTTGCAAAGGAGGTACAAGGTAGGGCAGTGGATGTGGGGGTGGCCCTAATGAATGAGGGTGAGATTTGGAAGCTTCCAATGTTGCTGTTTGCTGATGATTCAGTATTGTTGAGTGAAGATGAATGGGAGTTGCAAGGTTTGGTGAATGAATTTGGGACAGTGTGTAGGAGGAGGAAGCTGAAAGTTAATGTAAACAAAATTAAAGTTATGGTGTTTGAGAGGAATGAAGTCACAGAGTGTGCAGTGAGGTTGGATGGTGAGGATATGGAGAATGTGAGTGCATTCAAGTACTTGGGTAGTGTGATGAGTAAGGATGGAACTTTGGGGGATGAAGTACGTGAAAGGGTACAGCAGGGAAGGAAGGTTGTTGGCACACTGAAAGCAGTGATGAGAAATAGGGAGGTGAGTATGGAAGTTAAGAAGTCACTGCATGATGGTATTGTGATCCCTACCCTGACGTATGGAAGCGAGGCGTGGACCTTGCAAGAGGGGAACAAGTCAAGAGTGAGAGCAGTGGAAATGAGTTACTTGAGAGGAGCATGTGGAGTGACGTGGAGGGACAGGTTGACGAATGAAGAAGTGAAGGAACGTTGTGGGGTAGATGTGGATGTGGTTGAAAAGATTAGGAGAAATACACTGAGGTGGTTTGGACATGTGGAGAGAATGGAGAATGAAAGACTGACTAAGAGGGTGTATGTTGGTGTGGTGGAGGGAGGGAGAGGGTGGGGTAGACCGAGGATGAGGTGGAGGGATGGAGTTGAGAGGTATATGAGGGAGGGGGGGGTGAGTTGGGGGGAGGGGAGTCAAATGGTGGGTGACAGAGTGACTTGGAGGCGTTTTGTCTGCGGCCACCCTTTGCGGGATTAGGGCGTCGGGCTATAGATAGATAGATAGATAGATTTTACAGAAGAAAAAAATTTTGAGAGGGACTATGTGGAACACGCATGTCCACACATACTACCAGATATACAAGTAGCAGAAAAAGTAATACAGGAGGAGTTAAGTAGATTAGACAAAGGAAAAGCAAGTGGTCCTGATGAAATTGCATGTTGGGTATTACGAGAATGTGCAAAGGAGTTAAGTAAACCATTATTTTTAATTTTCAAGAAATCCTTGAGTCAAGGTAAACTACCTGATATTTGGAAAAAAGCAAATATTGTCCCCTTATTCAAGAAAGGAAATAGACAAAATCCACTCAACTACCGACCAGTATCACTGACCAGTGTTGTAAGCAAGGTATTAGAAAAACTTATAAGAAAAGCTTGGGTAAATTATCTAGAAGAACACAGTATGATAACAGAAAGACAGTTTGGTTTCAGAAAAGGAAAATCATGTGTTACTAATCTGTTGAGCTACTATGACAGAGTAACAAACACAATACAGGAAAGGGAAGGATGGGTGGACAGTATCTATTTAGATTTCAAGAAAGCTTTTGACACAGTACCACACCAAAGACTTTTATGGAAACTGTACCGTCAAGGAGGAATTCGAGGCAAACTGTTTTGTTGGAAGCAAGACTTTCTCATAAAAAGAGAAATGAGGACAGTACTAAGAGGAAACTACTCATCATGGAAAGAAGTGACTAGTGGAGTACCACAGGGTTCGGTGCTGGCACCAATCATGTTTTTAGTGTATATAAATGATATAAACAGTAACACTGGAAATGAGAGCTATCTGAATATGTTTGCAGATGATGCAAAAATACAAAGGAGAATTAATAACACAGACTCTTGTAAAGAGCTACAAGAAGAATTAAATAAACTTCATGAATGGAGTAGTACATGGCAAATGGAATTCAATGTGGACAAGTGTCATGTAATCAAGTTTGGTAAAAGTAGAAAAAGACCTGATTGGGATTATAAGTTAGGAAATAAAACCCTATACACATCAGAAAGAGAGAAAGACCTAGGTGTGATTATCAATAACAGACTATCTCCAGCTGACCACATCAGCGAGAAGGTATGGAACATGTATACACTGCTTGCAAATATGAGAATAGCATTCACATACATAAACAAAGACATGCTAAGAAGGATAATTACATCATTCATTAGACCAACCCTGGAATATGCATCAGTAGTCTGGAGTCCTCATCTCAAAAAGCATATAGACAAGATCGAAAAAGTTCAAAGGGCCGCTACAAGATGGATACCAAGCTTAAGGGGCCTAAGCTACGAAGAAAGACTAAATAAACTGAATCTACCAACACTACAGGAGAGAAGGAAAAGAGGTGACATGATAATGCTATATAAGTGCATATCAGGAAAGGAGAAAATAGACATAAATGATTACTTAACATATGGAGAAGCATCAGCAAGAGGACACTGCAAAAAACTGCAAAAGAAGAGAGGTGATAAAGACGTAAGGAAATTCAGTTTCCCAAACAGAGCAACTGATCATTGGAATGCACTACCGAATGAAATAGTGTGTGCCAAAACAATTCACAAATTTAAGGATATGTACGATAAATATGGTTTAAGACACGGGACAGTACGAGCTTGACTCATTCCTGTAAAGATACAATTAGGTAAGAACACAAGCTGCCTATGCTAGTCTAAATGATACACACAGTACAGTCAGAAACCACAATAATAATAATAATACAGTAATAATAATAAATAAAACAGTAAAAAACTCACCTCCAAATGGGGGGGGAAATGACTTGTTTGCAGCATTATGCCTGACACAGCACTTGCATCTGGCAGCACTTTCAGTTTCTTGATTTCTTCTTTATGCTGATGAATCTTGTACACTTGCGTTTTCTTGACCCCATAGTCGGTCATGATCGTCGTCACTGGTATACCACGCTCAATTTTCAGGATTATTTCTAATTTCTGTCCCACAGAAAGCCTCACCCTTTCTTTTTTTCCTGCACTTTAGGCATGGCAAAGGATTGATTTGCTTATTTTCAATAGAAAAGGCACAAAAAAGTTTGTAATGCCAAAGTAATCACGCACACTTGGAGAGAAGATTTGAACGGTGCGGGGGTTGCTGGTAGACTGTGGCGAGATGAGCAGCCTCACCCGGCCTGGGACAACGCAGCTTGTTGCCGTGGCCTATGACATGCCCCGCGCCTCGTGATCGACCGGAAACATTCTGGTGTGTCACGATTTTTCCATAGCCACGGACAAACTGGCTTGTTTCCATTATGGAAACCAGACGTCTCGCAAAAGAACGGAAAAATTCCAGAAAATTACGAGTTACGGAAAAAATTCCTTCCATTTTTTCAAGCTTTCGTTTTGTCCTGCGTTCGTTACATCAAGCTTGTACTGTATTTTCTTTTCAGAAGAATAAAGTTATGGCTTGTGAACATATCTACAGCAATATAATCCTCTGATTCAGTCTCTTCCAATCGTTACCTATCAGAGAAGATGCATCGATCCAGAATGATGACTGAAAAAACATTCACATACATTACATATTCACAATGTATTTCTGTAGACATACCAATAATGCCAAGTGAAATCGGCCACATACAAAACAATGGATCTTAAAAAACACCATTTCAACTCTAGCATAATATCACTTTTTGTCTTGATGAAAAATATTAGAGTTGGCTGATTACAAAGGTTAAAATGGATGAGCTATCAATAGTAATAAGTGAAATAGGCCCTGCAAACAACAATGGCCTTTCTAACCAACCAACAGCCCACCTTATTGACTGTTGCACGATACCACTTCCGGTCCAGATGGAACTGAGCCACTACTGGGTCTCCTGGGCTCCAGCAAAGATCATAATCAGTGGGCTGTGATCCAGCAAACTGTAGTGTCTGGCTCTCACGGATTAGGTCTATGGTTCGGGCATCTGAGAATAGTGGATAAGAGTGCAGGTGACATATAAGGGGATAGAACAGGAGAGGAAAGAGGAATTTACCATGGACTTAGTGCTGGAGAGGGACATACACAGATGAGACACTGATATATCTGGGCAGCTCTGCTACCCAGTTATATAAGTCCCTCAACTTTTTCCCTATCTCTTGAAAGGAGGAGGACAGACTACAGGAGAATGGCAACTCCAGCCAGCAGTCCATCAGGTTCACATTTAATATGCCTGGGGTTATGAAAATAACAACAGCGGATATAACAGCATAAAAAGGATATAAAAAATGTGACAGACTGTGACAACTTACTGTATAACCATAGTTCTTGTATTACGGCAACTGTTGCTGTTGCTTAACCCCTTAACCGCAGGGCTTCACTTTCATGACGCTTGGGAGCAAGGGATCATACTGCGGGGCGTCACTTTTGTGATTCTGTGTTATTTTAAATTCGCCCAGGCTTTCAAGTGGTGGCTTGTATCATCTATCAGTACTGCCAATGTCCAACATTAGTCAGCACTCCTAATCTCATCTGTACTCCCATCCATTGTTGACAATTTAGCCATTTCTCCCCATTCTTGACTCCCCTCCCTACCTCCCCTCCATTACCCTATCCTCTCGCCTGCCCGGCCGTGCTACACTAAGTAAATCTTCCCTGGAATTTTTCACTGATTTCATCCATTGAAAAAAGCCCTATGCCCTATTCTTACACCAAATAATATATACAAGAAAGAAATAAGGTAAGTGAGAGTGCCATACACCTAGAATTGACTAATTATCACCTGACAACACCTCACGTGCACTCATTCGCTAATTTTCACTGTTTATTTCCCCTTGAAATATGCCGTATAATCTGTTTTCGTAATAAAAATATATATAAGAAAGGAAGGGAGAAGCCAAAGTGATATTTACATTCACCTGGAACTACCTAATTATTGCAGGCCACCACACTGTATTCTACGCTAAGTAAATCTTCCCTGGAATTTTCCACTGATTTCATCCATTGAAATAAGCCCTATGCCCTATTCTTATACCAAATAACATATACAAAAAAGAAATAAGGTAAGTGATAGTGCCATACACCTGGAATTGGCTAATTATCACCTGACAACACCTCACGTGCACTCGTTCGCTAATTTTTGCTGTTTATTTCCCCTTGAAATATGCCGTATAATCTATTTTCGTAATAAATATACATATAAGGAGGGAAGGGAGAAGCCTAAGTGATATTTACATTCACCAGGAACTACCTAATTTATTATGTATTGTCTTGGTTTCCTGCCAATCATTTCATTGCTATATATTAGCAGGTCTCACAAGGCTAAAGTTGGTAGTATTGCACTCACCCTATAGTAGCCGCAGCGAGAAATGAACGCTGTGGTGGGGCAGGCGGGATGACCTGGGATTCCCCCACTGTAGCCATATCCACATGTCACCGACCATCGGCCACCGCTGCAGCCCCGCTCCATGATCCTTACCCTGTGTCTCTGGCTTTCTCTTTCTCTCTTGGTTTCTATATAAACTGGTGTATTTCCGAAACTAATTATGAAATTATTATGACTTTTGTTCCACACCACCACTGAGGGAAAAATCAAGGAGAGTTTTCTGTATAAAGGTTTCCCCCCCCTCCTAAATGTGGCATATGAGCGGGAGAGTGCGGCCTTGCCGATACCTCGCCTGACCTATAATTATACACTCGCCAGAACTGACCTGCCCTCAGACAAGGGGGGGGAAACCTTTATACAGAAAACTCTCCTTGATTTTTACCTCAGTGGTGGTGTGGAACAAAAGTCATAATAATTTCATAATTAGTTTCGGAAGTACACCAGTTTATATAGAAACCGAGAGAGAAAGAGAAAGCCAGAGACACAGGGTAAGGATCATGGAGCGGGGCTGCAGCGGTGGCCGATGGTCGGTGACATCCTACCTCTATGGTCGGTGACATGTGGATATGGCTACAGTGGGGGAATCCCCGGATGACCGGCTGCCCCACCACAGCGTTCATTTCTCGCTGCGGCTACTATAGCCAGGCGGCAGGAGGCCACCACTATCAGTACACTGTCGTCTTTCAAAGTGAGGGTATGTCTGATTCGCTCCTGCTAACATCCGCCCCTTTTTTAGCCCCATGCAAAGGGCCCTGTGACCTTTACCCCCTACTAAACCTCGTGTGGAAAGAGGTAAAGGGCTGACAGTTGATAAAGAGTGACTACGATCTTTTTATTGAGTAAAACAGTGCAAGTGGAATTGTAAATAATGTGTAAATAATGTGTAAACTGCAAGTGAAAGGAATGAATGTAAATATAAGTGAACAGTGGAAAATAGTTTTATAAGTTACTTCAAGTGGCAGTGCATAACAGTATAAATAATATAGAAATGTAAATAACGTAAATAAAATAGAGAACGTAAATAGAAATGTAAATGAGTAGTATTATAAGAATACGTGTATATACCCTAGGAGTAATGAAAGTGAAAGTTTCACTCTAGCATGTATGAATACTATGAGTTATGAGAGTGAAGGTGAAAGTGACATTCACTCTCAATGCTAGTATACAGGACAAGAAAGTGAATGCTACGTATTTTACTGAAAGAAATTGAATGCCTACAGTGACAATAAACTACTATTACTGAAGGAAACTTATGGATAAAGACTGTAGATATATATAAGTGTTATATAGTAATAGAAATATAACTATGAGTGTTTTTATGAATAATAAATGACAGAAAACCAGGGGCGAACTAGCGCAAGTGGGAAGGTCATACGCCCTCCTAATTTTCATTGCTTACACAGTTTTTTTTTTTTTTGGAGTATGGATTCCAAACTATTTGAGAATCATAGAACAGTGTTTCTAGTGATAATATCAGACTGTGGTAATCATATTACGAGTTGTCGGGAAGTGTAAAGTGGAGACTTTGTTACCCAACTTCAGAGGTCTCCACAAGTCCTACGGTACTCGACGAAGGCTCAACAAACACCCCAGGAGAAAGCTAAAGGTATGTGCCATAAGCATATATGATTTTAATATTCTAGGACTAATAACTAATTTTTGGCAAATATTTTTAGAGAGTCTATCGGAGCACAAATATGCCCGCGGGAGCTGCAAGAAAAGGCAAAACAAGCCCGCGGTTAAAGGGTTAATACTGGTCTGCCTGGCCAAGCAGACCTGTTGGCTAAAGTTAAGCAAATTCTTCTGTACAGCCATCCTACACATACAGTACAATACCTGCAATAGGCAGGGAACTAGTGCCTCCTTGTGGTACCAGCACATCACCATGGTAGGACCAGGGTCCTTCACAATGAGGAGAGACAAGGAAATATGAATAGTTTTGGCTCCTGGGCAGACATGACATGTTTCATTCCATCCAGAGTACACAGTGCTACCATGTGTAGGCTCCTCATTCATGCCATGACAATACATGTAATCATATTTCAACATGTAACTCACCTAATAAAGCAAACAAACAAACAAAATGAATACTCACTTTTTTTAGGCTGTAAGTATATGCAACCATCATAATCAACATTGGAGGGTGTGGCAATGAAGGTGGTACTGTCAGGGAGTGGTGCAGGTAACCACCGCATGCAAGGTGTGGTCTCAGTGCTCTGTTTGTCTGACGTCTCCTCATTCACAATTTTCCCCATAGTGCACTCATTCACCTTTGGAGCATAATGCTGCAATATGATTCAATGAAAAAGCCAGCCTTTCTTAGCAATCTCAGGGTCCTATGATTCACTCAGGTGAATAAAAAAATCTGGTATATTATCTGATACAGAATACATTCAGTTGTGCTGATCATGACAGGGTTAATGGTGAAGCTATTCACATTCTCAGGATCATATGACTAACTCTCAGCTGAACTGTTATACATTTGTTGGAAAAGAAAACTACAGCTGTCCAAAAGAAGGGAGGGTTTAAAGTGGCAATATTAAAATTCAAATGCTCCTACCACTCACTCTCAGATGAATTAAATCAAGTGGAATTTGCTGACATAAACCACAGTAGAGTATTACATGTCTCCTGACCATGACAGAGTTAAAGAGATCCAAAATTTTTGGCCACTTTAACCATAAATGACAAGCAAGAAGTTTTAAATCAACGCAGTAGTAGTAGCAGTAGTAGTAGTAGTAACAGTAATAATAATAATAATAATAATAATAATAATAATAAAATAATAATAATAATATATACATACATATATATATATGAATGTATATACTGTATATATATATATACACAGTGGGCTCGCCTACTGCGCGAGCTCAGAGCGAACGAATCGCACTATGCGCGAGTGACCAAAAATCATAACCAAAAACCTTGAATGCACAAGTTTACCTCACAGAACCTGAGGTCGAGGTAAGGAGTGGCTCAAAAACGCCATTTTCCACTAGTACGCAAACCCCATCCCCACACAACAAGCCAATAGTGACCTAAAGGCTCATGGGGAAGGTGCTCAAGAGGAGTCTACAGTAAGATCTTGTCAATAACAACTTCGACAATAATATTTCTGGCAATAACAGCAAGTTAGAATAGATACCCAGTTTCTATACTAATGACAGTTATTTCGTGAATACCAAGTTCTTATACTGCCAATACGTCCATAACAAGATGAAGAATGAAACAGACAAACAAGAAGAGATGAAGGAAATTGCCGAAAATGTGAGCAGTAGCAAGAAGGAGACGGAGGATCCTCCCCTCACCACCTCCCCTGACTTGCCCGCCAGCGTCCCCTCCTCCTCCATTGCCCCATCTGACTCACCAGCCGCCTCCCCTCCACCTCCACAGTCCCACCTGACTCACCTGCTCCACCTGACATACCTGCAACCCCCACCATAATGACTGTTCCTGCATTCTGGAAAAAATGTAACATTAGACAGGCTGTAAATTTCTTCATCAAAGCCTGGAATAATACAACGTTGGCAACCGTTAAACAAGCGTGGTGCGGCCGGGGTGGCGGCTGGGGCATTCTAAGTGTGTTGCCGCACCTCGGAACCCCTGTTATTCAAGTCCATCAGGCCTGTTGTCTACTGTTGTTAAGCTGACTGCCCATATTTTTGTTATTGTGGCTATATCTGTAGTACACTGTCTGAAAAATTTGACCTTTAATATGTCTCTAAGGGTAAAAAAATGTCCAGGTATGAAGGGGTACCACCCATATGTTATTTTTCCCTTAAGGTTATGTATTCCCAGTGAGCAATTTCACACTGCACGATGAGCAGGACCACCCAATCTCTCGCGCACTGTGTGAGCCCACTGTATCTATATATATATGTGTGGATTGGAGCCTCTGCAGTACAGTTGTTAACCCCTTAACCATGGGGCATCATTTTCGTGACGCTTGGAAGCAAGGGATCATACAGCGTGGCATCACTTTTGTGATTCTGTGTTATTTTGAATTTGCCCGGGCTTTCAAGTGGTGGCTTGTATCATCTATCAGTACTGCCAATGTCCAACACTAGTCAGCACTCCTAATCTCATCTGTACTCCCATCCACTGTTGACAATTTAGCCATTTCTCCCCATTCTTGACTCACCTCCCTACCTCCCCTCCATACCCTCTCCTCTCGCCTGCCCGGCTGCGCTGCGCTAAGTAAATCTTCCCCAGAATTTTCCACTGATTTCATCCATTGAAATAAGCCCTATGCCCTATTCTTATACCAAATAACATATACAAAAAAGAAATAAGGTAAGTGATAGTGCCATACACCTGGAATTGGCTAATTATCACCTGACATCTCCTCACGTGCATTCGTTTGCTTATTTTCCCTGTTAATTTCCCCTTGAAATATGCTGTATAATCTATTCTCGTAATAAAAATATATATAAGAAAGGAAGGGAGAAGCCTAAGTGATATTTGCATTCACCTGGAACTACCTAATTTATTATGTATTGTCTAGATTTCCTGCCAATCATTTCATAGCGTATATATTAGCAGCTGTCACCACACCGACATTGGCAGCCTTTCACTGCCCCTAGGCCACCACAGGATTCAGTTTACTGTCGTCTTTCAAGGCAGAAGCAAGTCGGATTCGCGTCTGTCCAATTCCGCCGCTTTTTAGTCCCATGCAAAGGGCCCTGTGACCTCTACCCCTACTAAACCTCGTGTGGAAAAGGGTAACGGGCTAAGTGACTGCTGTGGAACGTGAACTGGCTAATTTATCAGTGAAAATGATGGACAGTGACTACGATCTTTCTGGTGACTAAAACAGTGCAAGTGGAAATGTAAATAATGTGTGAACAGCAAGTGAAAGCAATGAATGTAAATATAAGTGAACAATGGAAAATAGTTTTATAAGTTACTGCAAGTGACAGTGCATAACAGTGTAAATAAAACAGAAATGTAAATAATGTAAATAAAATAAAGAATGTAAATAAAAATGTAAATAAGTACCATAGTAATATAAGAATACGAGTATATATACTAGGAGTAATGAAAGTGAAAGTTTCACTCTAGCATGTATGAATACTATGAGTTATGAAAGTGGAAGTGAAAGCGACAGATTCGCTCTCAAAGCCAGTATACAGGATGAGAAAGTGAATGCTACGTATTTTACCGAAAGAGAAATTGAATGCCTACAGTGACAATGACTACTATTACTGAAGGAAACTTATGGATAAAGACTGCAGATATATATAAGTGTTATATAGTAATAGAAATATAAAGTGTGAGTGTTTTTATGAATAATTAATGACAGAATACCAGCAGCGAATGAGCGCAAGTGGGAAGCTGGTACGCGATCGTAATTTTCATTGCTTTCAGTGTTTTTTTTTGTTTTTTGTTTTTTTTTGAGTATGGATTCCAAACTATTTGAAAATCACAGAATAGTGTTTCTTGTGATAATATCAGGCTGTGGTAATCATATTACGGGGTGTCGGGATGTGTAAAGTGGAGACTTCGTTACCCAACTTCAGAAGTCTCCACAAGTCCTAAGGTACTCAACGAAGGCTCAACAAACATCCCAGGAGAAAGCTAAAGGTATGTGCTATATGCAGATGTAATTATAATATTCTAGAACTAATAACTGGTTTTTGGCAAATATTTTTACAAAATCTGTCGGAGCGCGAATATCCCCACGGGACACACAAGGCGCACCAAAACAACCTCGCGGTTTAGGGATTAAGTGTGCGTTTTCATACACTGAAGAACAAGGGTTCGTGCCCCACCAGGGTAATAAACTTTGGAAGTGTTCTTCTGACCATGTACTGCATTGCCGGACATAAGGGGTGCTGTGGATGAACCAGCGTCACATACTATAAAGTATGCTTGCACCCAGTCGGCTTGCACGGGCCGATTACATTTGGTTCGCAGACTACGTACACATCCAAAGCCACTCCAACACTACAATCACACTTACAAGCACTTCTCACCCTACATACAATCTCTACCAGACAGCCTACGCCACTTGGTAGAGATACACTGGCTGTATCTTCCCCACTTCGGTCAGGATAGGCCGGTCCTGCAGTGGACACTCAAACGGCTGATGAGAGAGATGAGAGAGATATATGTGCATTATAACAATTTAGTTGATATGAGAGAGGGGGGTGTGACCTGAGAGCAGGGCTGTGAAATGGCAGGGGACAGGGTGACATGGAGGCAATTTGTTTGTGGCCATCCCTTCTGGAATTAAGGTGTCTGGCAATAGAGTGATAAATATACAATTTAATTTACAACCAATAACTACAAAGTTTCATCAGCAGAGCAAAATTGTTAACATTAGCAATTTTCAAACATATGCTGCTGTTTTCTACTCAAGTGAAGTGATAGTTATTGAGAGAGAAGGTGACTCCCGGTGTGATGTTACAATGATTGGAGAGATACTGGAATTGGTGACAGAGTTCAAATACCTGAGTACAATGATAGAAAAGAGAGGAAAATGTGCAAAAGAACTGAAAAGTAGAGTGACATAAGGAAGGATAAGCAGCTGGTACATTGAAGGCCTTGATAAGAAATAGAGGATTGAGTGCTGCAGCTGCACGAAGCTTACATGAAAGAGTGTTAGTGCCAACTTTAACATATAGATGTGAGACTATGGTGTGGCATGAAAGGAAAAGTCAAGAGTGAGAGCAGTGGAGATAGGACTGCTGAGGAATGTATGTGGAGTACAGAGAGTGGACAGAATACGAAAAAATGTGAATCACGAAATATGTGGAGTGAGGAAGTCTGTGGACACCAGAATCGAAGAGAGGGTAGGAGGAAGGAACTGAGGTAGGCCAAGGAAAAGGTGGAAGGATATGGTGGATGAGTGTGTGAGGAAGAGATGTTTGGAAGTTGGTGATGCTAGGGGACTGACAAGAGATCTAGCCGGCTGGATGAATATTGTGAGAAGAAACACATGATCTGGGATTTGGCACAACTTTTTAATGTGACAGCATCCAGATTGACTCTATTGGATACGTTTATGTGAAGCTACAGTCTGTGGTGAATGTTTTTGGCGTATCAGATAAAGCCATGATTCCAAGAGCTTGAATGGTGAGTGAACGTAAGCGTGGCCCACTGGACTGGGCAAATTTGGGCTGTCTGGATGTTGCTACTTCTTACCCTGCCCTAGGGTGGGAAAGGAAGTCCGAATGATGATGATGATGATGATGAACTCTAAATACAGTACTTGTACAGTACCCTTGCGTCCAAGATGGATTAGTTTGTCCAAGATGTTTCGCATCCAAGACGGAGACCATAAATAATAATCCAATATATTGCAGTAATACGCTTGCATACGTCCAATAAGGAACCAACGGTTCATAACTGTTGAAATCTGAGGAGAATACAGCTATGACGGTCTCACCCAGTCCAACACGGTTCCTGCGCCCGGGAGAGTGACATGGTTGCGATGTTGTCCAATAAAATACTGGCATCTGGTCACGTGATGAGCAGGGGCTTGCTTTTGTCTAAATTGTCTCCCTCACCAGAGCGTTGTGGACACACTTACCGCGTGTTGCACTCAGCGTTGGCTCCTAGGTTATTGTCTCTCCTTACATAATCATGCCCAGGAAACCGTCTGCTAACCCCATGAAGTGCCACCATCTACCTCAGACTACTAAGCTGGAGATAACAAACTCAGAAACACAAACTTTCATGGTGAGGAAACTTGTTTTGGTGCCAAAATAGGTCTAGGTTGATGTTTTGGGGGGCACTTTTCGAATATTTTATGATAATACAGTAATCCCTCCATTATCCAATGTAACAGAGCCAAAGGCTTGTCCGGAAAGTGGTCCCGTCCGGAGTGTGGGCCCCTGCCTTCTGGACTGGTACTTATGGACCCTAACCCGGCCTAACTTTGAAAGCCACCTAAATAGCTCCCTACCGGACATGCATAGCACCTATTTAAACCTATTTAAGACCCTATTCACATCAATAATGGACATAAAGCATGATATAAAGGAAAAGGAACCAAAGAGTGAGGAATTAGAAGTGACTGTACCTCAGCCAGGGTACTTACAGCACATTTGTGGCCGCCTTTTGTAAGGTTTTGGCAGTGGTGAAAATGCTCTTGAAGCATGTACAGTAATCCAGTGTTGTGCTGCACTTACAGTAATTCTCTGCACTGTGGGTTATAACTGTTTAACACTGCACATTGTTAATTGCATCAGGCCAGTTTCAACTGCCAAGTTTGCACTCCACAGTTAATCCTTTGCACTCTAAATTCTAATTTCTTAACAATGCACAACACTGTAAATTCCTGTGTGGTCTAGTGGTGAGGTATTGCAGTTTATTCACTGTTTATTCACAGAAAAATGAGCACGTGTGGCTTCCATTACGATAAGCTATCACTCGCGATCGAAGTTAGGCACTAACTGTTTGGGTGTTGGTGAGGGAGAAACAGAGTTGCCAGATTGCAACGGCCACATTACCAAACACCTCAGTTTTCATTACCAAACGAATATTTCATGACCAAATTGGCCCACATTTGGTAATGAAAAATACCAAATGGCAACCCTGACAGGGGAGGGGGGAGGAAGGAAGGGATGAGGGTCCATGGTGTAACAGCTGTTCGGTGCCACACGGCAATTTCAAATTACGGGTGGGAAAAAAATTAGGATTTGGGGGGGATTGTTTCTTCTTTTGGGCCATTTTTGGGTACGGCCAGGAGAGGGTTATGGGGATGGGAGAATGGGAAGAGACCACCACAAGACACAAAGGAAGGGCCCCAGTGGAGTACAGGGCCATGGAGGGAGGGTAAGGAGGAAATACCCTCCCCCCAGATAACTGGGGGGGGGGGAATGGGGGGATCCACATGGGAGGGATGCATGAGGAGGCGTGGGAGGGGTTGTGGTGGTGGTAAGAACAGTGGGAGGTAGAGTAGTAACAAGGAAGTGGGGCAGAGGGACGTAGCGAGAGGGAGGTGGGGGGTATACCCCACACGGTCTGGGTACAGGCCTTCGTCCCCCTTCCTGTGTGTCCAACACTTAGTTCTGATTGGTTAGAATCCATCTACGTCGCAGCTGGGGGTGGAGTCAGCTGCTGCTAGTTTTTTGTGGATGTTGCACGATTGGTGTTGCTTGTCCTTTTAAGATACTGTGCAAAAAGCTTGATCAACGAGCTTAGTACTTTAGGGGTTAAGTACTTGGGTAGTGTGATGAGTAAGGATGGAAGTTTAAAGGGTGAAGTGCTTGAAAGGGTGCATCAGGTAGGAAAGGTTGCTGGTTCCTTGAAAGCAGTGATAAGAAAAGGGAAGTAAGTATGGAAGTGAAAAAGCTACTACATGACAGTATTGTGATACCAACTCTAACGTATGGAAGTTGGAAGTGAAGCTTGGACCTTGTTGGAGAGACAGAAGTCAAAAGTGATAGCAGTGGAAATGAGTTACTTGAGAGGAGCATGTGGAGTCACATGGAAAGACAGACTGACAAATGAGGAAGTGAAGGAGCATTGTGGTGTGGCTGTGGATGTGATAGGAAGCGTTAGGAGAAACACACTGAAGTGGTTTGGACATGTGGAGAGGATGGAGAGTGAGAGACTGACGAGGAGAGTGTATGTGAGTGAGGTAGAGAGGAAGAGAGGGAGGGGGAGGCCAAGGATGAGATGGAAGGATGGAGTGGAGAGGTATATGAGAGAGGGGAGTGTGAGCTGGGAGCAGGGCAATGAAATGACTGGGGACAGGGTGACGTGGAGGCGATTTGTTTGTGGCCACCCCTTATGGGATTAAGGCATCTGGCGATAGACAGATAGAAAGATAGACAGAGACGTTAAATCAACAATATTTTTATAACTGGTTGTACCTCAGCCTCAGCAGCTGCTCTGCAAAATTATTTGCATGCAACTTGTACCTTTCCTTCTTGCTGGAAGTTTGCTCTCATTCAGTCGGTTCCAAAGAAGGGTGACCATTCCCAACCCTCTAACTATCGTCCAATTGCTTTAACATTCTGTATCTCAAAAGTTTTCGAGTAAATTCTTAACAGAAAAATTTTAAAGCATCTTTCCTATCACAACCTTCTTTCTGATCGTCAGTATGGGTTCCGTCACGGATGCTCCACTGGCGATCTTCTCACCTAACTTTCAGACTCCTGGTTATCCTTCTTTTGGGACTTTGGCGAAAGCTTTGCCACTGCACTTGACATCTCAAAGGCTTTCGATCAAGTCTGGCATAAATTTTTAATTTCCAAACTGCCCTCTTATGGTTTCTATCCTTCTATCTGTGCCTTCATTTATTACTTCATTTCTGGTCGTTCTATAGCCACTGTTGTAGATGGCCATCATTCTTCTTCTAGATCTATCAACAGTGGTGTTCCTCAGGGCTCTGTCCTATCACCAACTCTCTTCCTTTTATTTATCAATGACCTTCCAAGCTGTACACCTAACCCTATCCACTTGTACGCTGATGACTCCACCCTTCACCGTTCCATTCGGTTCCTGCAACGTCCATCTCAGCAGTTACTTCCGCAAACAAGGGATGAGGCTAAGACACACCTAATGTCTGACTTGGCTCGTATCTCTGATTGGGGTAAAAATAATCTTATTGTTTTTATTGCATCAAAGATTCAGTTCTTATACCCATCAACCCGATAAAATCTTCCACAGGTGTACCCACTAATGTTTAATAATATTCAGCTTAATCCCGCATCATCCTTGAACACGCTTGGGGTTTCATTTACTCAGGACTTATCTTGGAAAGATCATATTACATCTCTTGTAAAATCTGCTTCTATGAGATTAGGTGTGCTAAGCTGACTCCGTTCCTTCTTTACCCCTGCACAATTGTTGACTCTATACACGGGTTTTATCCGCCCATGAGGAGTACAACTCTCATGTGTTGGGAGGTTCCCCACATAAAGCTCTTCTCAATAGTGTGGAGTCAAAGGCTTTTCGAATCATTAACTCTCCTCCTCTTACTGGCTCCCTTCAACCTCTGTCTCTTCACCACACTGTTGCATCTTTATCTCTTTTCTATAGCTACTTCAATGGTCACTGCTCCTCTGAGCCGTCTGTTTGCATTCCTCCACTACTATGATGGGCGCGTAGCACCCGTCTAACAGCAAACTCTCATCCTTTTTCTGTGCAACTCTCTAATGCAAGAGTTAACCGTTACTCCCAGTCCTTCATTTATGCAACAGGTTGACTCTGGAACTGTCTCCCTCTGTCTGTATTTCCTGCTTCCTATGATCTCCAGTCTTTCAAACGCAGTGTGTCCAGGCATCTCAAAATGATCGGATCTTGAATTTGGCTCTCTCTTGTATTTTGTTTTTTTCTTGGAAGGAACAGTTATTGCGGGCTTGAGGCCTTTGGTTCCTTCTTCCTAGCATAAAATATATATACTGTATATATATATATATATATATATGATTACGGTTAAACACCAAATGGTCTAGTTAACGGTACTGTAGAATGCACCAATCTGTGAAGAGGAAGAACAATAAGAACCTAGTGTCAAAACCCAGCACATAGCCACATCACCGGTTACAAGTTGTGTATGCTAGGCAGGCCATGAACACTGATGCGAGGAGTTTTAACCCCTAAGCCGCGGGGTTGTTTTGGTTCGACTTGCATGTCCCGCAGCGATATTCGAGATCCAACAGACTTTGTAAAAATATTTGCCAGAAATCAGTTATTAGTTCTAGAATATCATGATTACATATGCATATAGCACATACCTTTAGCTTTCTCCAGGGATGTTTGTTGAGCCTTCGTCGAGTACCGTAAGACTTGTGGAGACTTCTGAATTTGGGTAACAAAGTCTCCACTTTACACTTCCCGACAACCCATAATATGATTACCATAGCCTGATATTATCACTAGAAACACTATTCTATGATTTTCAAATGGTTTGGAATCCATTAAAAAAAAAAAAAAAAAAAAAAAAAAAAAAAAAAAAACACTGAGAAAGCAATGAAAATTACGAGCGCGTACCAGCTTCCCACTTGTGCTCGCTCGCCGCTGGTATTCTGTCATTTATTATTCATAAAAACACTCACACTTTATATTTCTATTACTATATAACACTTATATATATCTGGCAGTCTTTATCCAGAAGTTTCGTTCAGTAATAGTAGTTTATTGTCACTGCATGCATTCAATTTCTCTTTCAGTAAAATACGTAGCATTCACTTTCTCGTCCTGTATACTAGCGTTGAAAGCGAATCTGTCACTTTCACTTCCAATTTCATAACTCATAGTATTCACACATGCTAGAGTGAAACTTTCACTTTCATTACTCCTAGTACATATACTCTATTTATCTATCTATTGCCAGACGCCTCAATCCCGTTTGGGGTGGCCACAAACAAATTGCCTCCAAGTTGCCCTGTCCCCCGCCATTTCACTGCCCTGCTCCCAACTCACAACCCCCTCTCTCATATACCTCTCCACCCCATCCCTCCATCTCATCCTCAGCCTCCCCCTCCCTCTTCCCCCCTCCACCTCACTCACATACACTCTCTTCGTCAGTCTTTCACCCTCCATCCTCTCCACATGGCCAAACCACCTCAGTGTGTTCCTCATAATGCTTCCTATCACATCCACATCCACACCACAACGCTCCTTTATATCCTCATTCGTCAGCCTGTCTCTCCATGTGACTCCACAGGCTCCTCTTAAATAACTCATTTCCACTGCTCTCATTCTTGACTTGTGTCCTTCCAACAACGTCCAAGCTTCATTTCCATACGTTAGAGTTGGTATCACAATAATGTCATGTAGTAACTTTTTCACTTCCATGCTCACTTCCCTGTTTCTTATCACTGCTTTCAAAGAACCAGCAACCTTTCTTCCCTGCTGTACCCTTTCAAGCACTTCACCGTCCAAACCTCCATCCTTACTCATCACACTACCCAAGTACTTAAACGTACTCACATTTTCCAATTCCTCACCATCCAACCTCGCTGTACATTCACTGACTTCACCTCTCTCAAAGACCATCACTTTACTCTTCCCTACATTCACCTGTAGATTCTGTTTCTTACACACACTCCCAAACTCATCCACCAAGCCTTGCAGCTCCCCTTCGTCTTCACTCAACAACACAGTATCATCTGCAAACAACAGTACAGGGAGTTTCCAAACACCATCCTCTCTCACCAGGGCCACTTCAACATCCACTACCCTACCTTGTGCCTCTTTTATTACCCCATCCATGTACAGATTGAACAACCATGGAGACATGACACATCCCTGTTTCAACCCAACCTTCAAAGAGAAAAATTCACTTAGTTCACCATCCACACGCACTGCAGCCTTTGCACCATCATACATACTCTTCACAGCATTCAACAACTTCCCATCTACTCCATAAATTCTTAACACTTTCCACAATCCTTGTCTATCCACCCTGTCATATGCTTTCTCCAAATCCATGAAAGCCACATAAAACTTCTTTCCCTTCTCTAGAAACTTTTCCACAAAAGATCTATGAATGAATATCTAATCTACACAACCTCTTCCCTTCCTAAAGCCTCCCTGTTCTTCTCCAACTAATTTCTCTGTTCTTTCTCTAACTCTGTCAGTAAGTATCCTACCATACACTTTTCCTATTATACTAAGAAGACAAATGTCCCTATGATTACCACACACTTCTTTTTCCCCTTTTCCTTTGTACAAGGGAATAATTATACCTGACTTCCAATCCTCCGGGACTCTACCTTCCTCCCAGGCCAATCTGCACATCTTCCACATCCATTCTACTACTATCTCTCCCCCATGCTTCAGCATTTCACCACACACTCCATCAATTCCTGGGGCTTTCCCCGATTTAACTTTCTTCATTGCTTCCACAACTTCTATCCTACTGATTTTTTCCTGTCTTCTCACCTCCCTCCTTCTCCCAGCCATTCCCCAGCCACTTATACTCGCATTACTTCCATCCTCTATGTTGAACAATTCCTTAAAGTGTTTTCTCCACCTGCTCACTTTTTCTCCCTTCTCCACTAGTAATCTACCATTTTTATCTTTCACTCCCCTGCTAACTTCACTTCCACCCTGTCTTACTCTTTTCACCTCTTTCCAGAACATTTTCTTACAGTCCCTCCACTTTACACTCAAGTTCCTTCCAAATTCCTCATCCACTCTCTCTTACTAATCTTTTCACCTCTCTCTTTCTTTCCACATATAACTCTCTCTTCCGCCTCTCAACTTCTTCCACGCCCCTATTTCTCATCCATTCATTGTATGCTTTCTTCTTTTGTGCCACATATACTTGTATTCTTAAATTACTACTCATTTACATTTCTATTTACATTCTTTTATATACATTATTTACATTTCTATTCTATTTACACTGTGTTATGCACTGTCACTTGCAGTAACTTATAAAACTATTTTCCACTGTTCACTTATATTTACATTCATTGCTTTCACTTGCTGTTTACACATTATTTACATTTCCACTTGCACTGTTTTAGTTACCAGAAAGATCGTAGTCACTGTCCATCATTTTCATTGATAAGTTAGCCAGTTCACATTCCACAACAGTCACTTAGCCCTGTATTCAACTGAGACAAATCATTACTAAAAACAGAAGACTCAAGGTGGCGGCCATGAGCATTAGTAACAGTATCACCCCATAATGCATGGTGACAATTAAAATCACCTAACAAGAAAATTGGGGTGGGCAACTTGGTTAATAAAAGAGATTTGGCATGAAAATAAATAGACTGGGGGGGAGAGAAATACAGTACAGTAAATGGTAATCACTATAACCCAACATCTGACAAAAATATGAACAAAGTGATCTGGTACAGTGGTGCAAATGGATAGACACTCAAAAAGAATTAAGGTGGACTAAGATAGCTGAAACAGGAAAAGAAGCAGGAGAGAACAAGAAACAATGGTCAGGCATGGGTACAAGAGAGGAAGGCAAAAGGGGTTCTTGTAAACAGACTAAAAATGGACAGGGAACTGAAAGAAGATAATGAAGGTCATTGTGATGGACCATAAAACTTCAGATGTTCCACTGTAAAACAGACATACTACAACTTAAAATACCAAATAAAAGTAGAACCCTAAAAAAGAAAAGTCAGCATCTAATAAAGATAAAAGAAAATAAAACACTAAAGATAAAATATAATACACAGGAAATAAAATATAATAAAGAATAGTAACATATATCACCAAGCCGCTACAATAGTAGGAATGGAGGTAATGGGTGAACAGGCAGACGAAAGAGACGGTCACCATAGCCTGGAAGCATAGGGAAGGATATAGGGAAGGGAGCACTGGAAGTGGAAAAGGAGGGAGGCAACAATAAAAAGGTGGAAGTGGAGGAAGGAAGAAGAGAGGGAGGACAGGAAGAGAGGGAGGCAGGAGGGGAAGGAGGGAGATCAGAAAGAACCGAATGGACTTCAGCTGTAAGAAGCATGTGCTTGTTATCCATGGGATCCAGTAAAGGAGTTACAAGGAAATCTATAACATCAGTGAGGGCTTCACCATCAGCAACTGTAGTGAATGTCAACTGCAGTGTCAACAGGGGAACTGGAGCAGGCTGCTGAGCTGAGTCTGAGTGCAGAGCAGATTGTGGAGCTGAGACAGGGATCTTCGATGGAATAGATGTTGCAAATCACGAGGGACAGGTGGTACACATTTTACAAGCCAGGGAAGAATGTGAGGGTTTTGAGAAACCCTTGGTGTCCGACTCAGTGGAGAGCAGTCCACGTTTACTGGTGGGGTAGGGTGGGGTGGCAGAGGTAGTGGCTGTTTGTAGAGAGAAGAGGAGGAAAAGCAAGGGGAAGCAGCAGCATGGAAAAGGTGACTGAGGAAGGACAATGAGTGGACAATAAAGGAGATGGGGAGGAGGTAGGAATGGAGGAGTCTAGAACCAGGAAAGAGTTGGAAAAAGAAACAGCAGGGGCTTGAAAGGAGATAGCAGAACAGGAAGGGGGACAAGGGGAGGAGGAAGAGGGAAGAGCAGAAGCAGAGAGAGCTGAGACAACAGTGACAGACAGAAGAGTAGGTGAGGAGGTGGTATGATGGGAGCTAGAGATGTGATGAACAACTGGAGCAGAAGGAACTGAGGCAGATGGGAGGGAAGAAGATGACCGTGGTAAGGGGTAACAAAGGTCCCCTGCATACAAGGTGATGCTGCGGAAACCTTGGTGACAAACAGTCCGACAAGAATCACAAATGGTCAGGCGCCCCAAAGAACGGACTCTGGCAACTTCAGATTCAAACAAGAAGGTTGGACACCTGCGATGGACGGCTGCATGAGTGTCACCACAATACGAACAACAACGTACATCAGCAGAGCAATCAGACTGAGTATGGCTGGGTTGTGCGCACATCAGACAACGTTGGGAAGAGCGGCAGTATTTGGCAGGTTGGCCGAAATGCCAGCATGATGTACACTGGCAAGGAGAGGGAACAAATAACTTCGCCATGAGCCAGTGATGATAATTTTGTCAGGGCGGGTACAAGAGTCAAATATAATCTTCACGATGCTAAAAGAATGCTGACGTCTTTCTCAAGGGGAAGGGGTAGTGTAACACGTGACACCTTGTAATGGACAACTTTGTCCACTGAGGATGACAGAAATGATGGGGGAGCATTCAGTAGCAGATCTATCCCCTTTCTTGAGAGAAGATGGCAAAATGACTGTAACTGTATAAGAATTATGGAGTTTAACTCACTGGACAGGGATTGAGGTTCCTGTCTGATTAACAAGTCTGGATATAGCTGGAGCTTGTTCGTGGGTCCAGACCGTAACCAGCCAGGACCCATCTAATCGTGAGTGGAGGATTACATCAGGACCAACATGGCTGAGTAGCTGTAGCTGAAACAGGAGGTATTCTGAGGAGAGGCAAGAACTGGCAGGGATGCTGAAGAATTTTGTCCATGTTTCCGAGCCAAATAACGAAGCACAGGAAAGAGCGGGAATGACGGAGGGGAAAGCTGACCGGGGATGAGAGGAAGAAGGAGCTGCTGAAATAGAAGAAGTTACAGAGGTGGAGAAAGAAGATGGAACTGAAGCGGGAGATAAAGCAGGGGCATAAGATGAACCAAAGACTACAGGTGAGGGAGGCAGGCATATACAGACAGAACCGTGGAAGTGACAGAGGAACGAGATGAGTGCGAAGATGAAGAAACAGTGCTGGTAGGGGAAGCAGAGGCATGGGTAATGGTGGAATCTGAATGCTGAAGTGCAGACTGGGCAGCAGCAATATGGGATCAGGGTCCAGATAGACCAGGGTGGATCCCGAGTTATCAACAAGGTTAGTGTTAACTAAAGTCATGTATGTAAGAAAAAAAATTCATTCTCTTACCCCTCCAACCATCACAGAGCCCAATAAAAGGAGGTTAGATGCCAGTGATAATATCATTGGTAACACCAGAGGTAGTGAAGATGTATACGGAGGTAGTCAAAGGGGGATCCAGACAAGGGTGGCTCCAGGACAATACGAGCCACCAGGCCCCCGGTGCCCGCTTGGCTCTAGCCAACAAGTGACCACCCAACTGACCTCACTGGGCCTAGCCAGGCTGTCTGTCTAGCCAGAATAAGGGACTAAATAAGTGTTGCTAGCTGCAGGGCACATTGTGCAGCATCACTCAACCTCCAGGACTCCCATCTCCTAGCATTACAGGACGCCACACATGGCAAACATGCAGGGAGGCAACAGTCCTGCCCTAGATGATAAAATGCCGGGGACGAACAACACCACCAGGAGGCCACCCCCCCCCATCTGATGATGGGAGAGTTGCAGGGGGAAAATAAAGGTGGGAAGAAACAGGATTTTATCATGAAGAGGGTGAGGACTGATAAAGAGAAGAGGACAGTGAGGAAAGAAAGATTGGAGACAAACAGGCCCCTTTCAGTCACCTATTACGAACAAGCAGGGATACTGGGGAAGTATTCTTGCCCCCTTTCCCTAGGGGGGAGCACCAATCAGTGAGATGGCCCTGCCTTGCTTTCGTGGGTATATCATCATCATCATCATCATCACCATCATCCGGACCTCCTTTCCCACCTAAGGGCGAAGTGGGGAGTAGCAATGTCCAGACAGCCCAAATTTGCTCAGAGTAATGGGCCATGCTTCCATATCCTCACCATTCAAGCCCCAGAATCCTGGCTCTATCTGATACCCCCAAAACATTCACCTCTTTCTGTAGCTGCACATAAATGTATCTGACAGTCAATCCAGACTTTATCACGTTAAAAATGGGTGCCAAATCCCTGATCATGCGTTTCTCCTCATAATATTCATCCGGCCGGCATGATCTCTTGTCAGTCCCCTAGCCTCACTGACTTCCAAACCTCGCTTCCTTGCACACTCATCCACCATATCCCTCCACCTTCTTCTTGGCCTACCTCGCCTCCTTCCTCCTTCAAATTCGCTCAGATATCCCTTTTTCACCATTCTGTTGTTATCCATTCTCTCCACAAGACCATACCATCTCAGTACACTCTCTTCGATTTTGGTGTCCACAGACTTCCTCGCTCCACATAGTTCATGAATCACATTATTTCACATCCTATCCACTCTCTGTACCCCACATACATTCCTCAGCAGTCCTACCTCCAATGCTCTCACTCTCGAATTTTCCTTTCTGTGCCACACCATAGTCTCACATCCATATGTTAAAGTTAGCACCAACACTCCTTCATGTAAGCCTCATGCAGCTGCAACACTCAAGCCTCTGTTTTTATCAAGGGCTTCATTGCATCAGCTACGTTCCTTCCATGTGTCACTCTACTTTCTGCTTCTTTTGCACATTTTCCTCTCTTTTCTATCACTGTATCCAGGTATTTGAACTCTCTCACCAATTCCAGTCTCTCTCCATTCACTGTAACATCGCACTGGGAGTCCCCTTCTCTCTCAATAACCATCACTTTACCCTTTTCTACATTTACTCTAGGCACGATGCTCACAGACATCAACAGAACTCTGCACTAGTCTACCAAGTTCTTGTCTGGTATTTCCAAGTAGTACTGCATCATCAGCATACAACAAATGAGATATTCCATCTGTCACCATTCATTACCAACGCCATCCCCCTCTCCATTACTCGTGTTTTTACTTCTCTCATCACCCCATCCACATATATATATTGAACAACCGTGGGGACATCACACAACTTTGTCACATGCCCACACCAACTGTGAAGCATTCACTTAGATGCCCATTAACCCTTACACATGCTTCACTACCACCACATAAACTCTTGACGGCACCTAGCAGTTTATCATCTACACCGTCCAAGCGTGAAACCTTCCATAATCCTTCTCTGTCTACTTTGCTGTATGCTTTTTCCAGATCGACGAATGCCATAAACAGCTTATAGTCCTTGTTACAAGCCTTCTCCACAATCTGTCTCACTACAAATATTTGATCCACACATCCTCTGCCACTCCTAAAGCCACCCTGTTTATCACTAACTAGGACTTCTGATATCTCTCTTACTTTCTTTATAATTATTCTTCCATATATCTTCCCTACCACACTCAATAAACTTATACCACGATAATTCCTGCACTCACTTTGCTCATCTTTACTTTTGTACAGAGGTACAATCACAGTCTTTTTCCACTCTCCTGGCACAGTTTCACTTATCCATGCCTTCTTACACATCTCCAACAAGCACTTCATTCCACTCTCC